>NC_046291.1:93340625-93644166 GCF_004115265.2 Rhinolophus ferrumequinum | reverse complement strand
CTTTTTGCAGATGACATGATGCTATGTATAGAGAACCCTGAAACTCCACCAAAAAGCTATTAGAAACAATAAATGAATACAGTAAAGTTACTGGCTACCAAATCAACGTAAAAAAGTCCATTGCTTTCCTATATATTAACAATGAAATCTCAGAAAAAGAAATAAAGAAAAACAATCCCTTTTGCAATTGCAACAAAAAACAAACAGACAAACAAACAAACAAACTACCTAGGAATAAACTTAACCAAGGATGTGAAAGACCTACACACTGAAAACTGTAAAATATTGAAAACTTTAAAAGAAATTGAAGAAGACACAGAGAAATGGAAAGACATTCTGTGCTCATGGATAGGAAGAATCAACATAGTTAAAATGTCCATATTACCCAAAGCAATATACAGGTTTAATGCAATCCCCGTCAAAATCCCAATGGCATTTTTTAAAAGAAATAGAACAAAAAAATCATCAGATTTGTATGGAACCACAAAAGACCCTGAATAGCCAAAGCAATTCTAATAAAAAAGAACAATGATAGAGATATCAAATCCCCTGACTTCAGCTTGTACTACAGGGCAACAATAATCAAAACAGTATGGTATTGGAAGAAAAACAGACACATAAACCAATAGAATAGAATTGAGGACCCAGAGATAAACCCACATAAATATGGACAGGTAATTTTTGACAAAGAAGCCAAAAAATATACAATGGAGATAAGACAACCTCTTCAATAAACGGTGCTGAGAGAATTGGAAAGCCACATGGAAAAGAATGAAACCTGACTATTATCTGTTACAATGTACCAAAATTAACTCAAAATGGATCAAAGTTCTAAACATAAGACCTGAAACAATAAACTGCATAGAAGCAAACATAGGTACTAAACTTATGGACCTTTGGTTCAAAGAGTATTTTATGAATTTGACTTCAAAGGCAAGGGAAGTCAAAGCTAAAATAAATCAATGGGACTATATCAAACTTAAAAGCTTCTGCACAGCAAAAGAAACTATCGAAAAGATAATGAGGCAACTATTTGAATGGGACAAGATTTTTGCAAACAACACCTCCGATAAGGGGCTAATATCCAAAATATAAAAGGAACTCATACAACTCAACAACAACAGCAACAAAAACAATCCAATTAAAAAATGGGCAGAGGACCTGAATGGACAGTTCCCCAAAGAGGACATACAAATGGCCAATAGACATATGAAAAGATGCTCAACATCACTAATCATCAGAGAAATGCAAATAAGAACCACAATGAGATATCACCTCACACCAGTTAGAATGGCTATCATCAACAAGACAAATAATAACAGTGTTGGAGAAGCTGTGGAGAAAAAGGAACCCTCATACACTGTTGGTGGAAATTCAGATTGGTGCAGCTGCTATGGAAGGATGTGTAAATGTTCCTCAAAAATTTGAGAATAAAATTACCATATTACGCAGCAATCCCTCTCCTATATATCTATTCAAACAATCTGAAAACATTTATCTGTAAAGATATATGTGCTCTGATGTTCATTGCCGCTTTATTTACAGTGGCCAAGACATGGAAACAACCAAAGTGTCCTTCGATAGATGATTGGGTAAAGAAGTTGTGGCATATATACACAATGGGATACTATTCTGCCATAAGAAAAGGTGAAATAGTGCCATTTGCAACATGGATGGATCTTGAGATTAGTATGCTAAGCGAAAGAAATCAGACAGAAAAAGCTGAGAACCATATAATCTCACTAATAAGTGATATATAAAACAGAAAACAGCAAGAGAACAAGACAAACAAATGAAGAAACATAAACTCAAAGACACAGACAATAGTTTAGTGGTTACCAGAGGAAAGAGGGAGGGAGCTGGTAGATGAGGGTTAAAGAAAACAAATACATGGTGACAGAAAGAGAACTGACTCTGCATGGTGATCACACATGTGATATATAGATGATGTATTACAGAATTGTACACCTGAAATCTATGTAACTTTACTAACAATTGTCACCCCAATAAACTTTAATTAAACAAATATACATATATATACATATATATCTGTGTGTGTGTGTGTGTATATATATATGGTGATGGAAGGAGACTAGATATTTCAGATAGTGAGCACATAATTGAGTGTAGAGATGTCATATCATAACGTTGTACAGCTGAAATTTATATAATGTTATTAACCAGTGTTATTCCCATAAATTGTATAAAACAAGTTCCAAAAAAAATTGATTAGAATATTAGCACATTTAATCCTTATAACTGCATGAGAAAAATGTCGTTAACTCTCCTGTACATATCTAGTTTTTGAAGCCCAAACACAACATCCACAACTGGCAATGAGCAGAACCGCAGTGTGTGCTCTCAGCTTCTAGCAGAGCTCCTGGCATGTAGTGGGCCCTCATTAATATTTATTGGAGTAAATACAAGGCCAGATGTGAAGCACTGATTCCCTTGACTTTTCTTCTTTGGAACAATTTTTTGGAGTATATTTTCCAAAGGATGATTTTCATAAATCAATTCCAAATCTCTTTCTCACTCTAATCTGACCCATTTTAAAGTGGCATTTGATAGACTTGGAGAGATAAGTTTGTGTTGTTGTTTGCAATAAAAGAGAAAATAAACAAAAACGTTTAAACAGATATGGAGAGGGAGGTAGAGAGCTGTTTCTCCCATGATTTGTCTGTTTATCCCACGCTGCCTCTTACTGTCTGGCATTCCTTTTCAAAGTAGGCTTCCACAAAAGTAAAACTTCAGTGAATTGGCCATGCAAAATATTATGATACAGAAGCAGTGCTAAAGGAATGGGGGATAACTGCCTATCTGGAGACACAAGAGTGCACCAAGCAGACTTGTAGTACTGATTTGGTTCAGCCTTATGAAATATAAAAGAAAAATCATCATCTTTTCAGCACTCTGCTGGTCTCCCTCCTAGGAAGACAGCCTCGATGCCAGAAGGCTTCTCATTCTACATCCACTTTGTGTTTCTCTTCCAAGTTAGTCTGAAAGCCTGGAGTGTGAGGGTTGGGAGATATTAGTCATCCTTGCTCTGTCACCACATTCCTGGGACCCGGGATAAGTCTCTCCTTCACTCTGGGTCTCCATTTCCCCATCTTTAAAGAACTATAAGGAGAGATAATTAGATAATCTCTAAAATTCTTTCCAAATCTAGGGTTTTATGATCCAAAAAGTTCATAAGAGCACCCATGCTGAGAGGTTTAGCTGTTGTCTCTGAGCAATTTTGCTGTTGCAACCTCAAAAGGTCCTGGAAACAATTCCAGGAATATCATCACCATGACAACCATTGATTTCAATGTGGATGATGGGCTGATTTCCTGAAGTTAAGTGAATTTCGGGCACTTTAGAAATTAGATGATGGGCCAAAGTAGACACAGACATCAACCACTTACTTTTATTCTCCAGGAGCACTGGCTTGTAGTATTTTCAAAAGTCTCCTTGATGTTTTTTTTTTTTAAAATGTCAATCCCTCCTTTCTTCTAGCCCTGTTTTTCCTTTTCCCAAACTAAGAAAAGCAAGTCTGGCATCCAATGTTACCTCAAGACTAATACCTCTTTGCTGAACTTTTCTCACTTAATAAGGACAGCCTGAGTCTATGTTAAGAAGGAAATACAAACCAGCCAAGGTTTTCAAGCAATAGAGAGCCCTCTAAATAGCTGAGCACTCTTTCCTCTTGAATGTGAGATAATTATACACCATGCTAAAATGCTCAGAGGGCTATTTTTTTTGCTTTTAACCATTTTCTCTCATTTTAGTTACGAATGTGCTATTTTAGTAAATTAGCTAAAAACGATGTTCTTGCATTTCATTCAATACTGCTTCCCAGTCTTTCTTTTCCAAGTTGAACTGGAAGATATTCAAGTAATGGGGGGAGGGGGAGACACAAAACTAGCAGGCTGAAAATCGACTATGATTGTTCAAAGACCACATAATTAGGTATGCCCCTTACTTTTGTGTTTACTCTGACTTAAATTTTCTTCAATAGCGTCTAGATTTTGTTTTGATACTGATAACAATACCATGATCCATGTGTTACTCAACATCCAAGGAATCTTTTGGTTTTTAAAGTTCTTCCTCCTCCTCTCACCATTAGTGCATCACTCCGTCCTTTGTACCCCTGTACGTCTTCACTATACCTGTCCTTATTCTCTAATCTCTCTTTCTCTCTCTCTCTCCCCTTGCCTTACCTTCAGATGCCTCTCTCACTCCTACTCAATTTATTTCTCCCAATATCTCTTGATCTCTTTCTATTCTCTTTCTCCTTTTCCTACTTACTGCTTCTTTTTAAAAACTATCATTCTTCATCCGTTTTTCTTTTTTGCTCAATCACAGTTAACAAAAAGAATCATGTAGGATTGCATTCTTTATAAATCATTTAAAGGGGCTTTCTTAGATGCAGTTTCTTATTATAATAATGGAAATAATGTCAATGATTTTGATTCAGTAAGTATTGAGTTTATTCAGTGTGAGGGTATGCTGGGCACTGAATTTAGGAAGATAAATAACACACAGCCCCTGTATTAAGAACCTGATGATTAGTGATGCTGAGCATCTTTTCATATGTCTTTTGACCATCTGTATGTCCTCTCGGGAGAAATATCTATTCAGGTCCTCTGCCCATTTTTTAATTGGATTGTTTGGTTTTTGTTGTTGAGTTGTATGAGTTCCTTGTATATTTTGGATATTAGCCCCTTATCGGAGGCACTGTTGGCAAATATCTTCTCCCATTCAGTTGGTTGCTTCTTCATTTTGTTGATGGTTTCTTTTGCTGTGCAGAAGCTTTTTAGTTTGATGCAGTCCTATTCGTTTATTTTAGCTTTTACTTCCCTTGCCTTTTAGGTCAAATTCATAAATTACTATTTGAACCCAAGGTCCATAAGTTTAGTACCTATGTTTTCTACTATGCAGTTTATTATTTCAGGTCTTATATTTAGGTCTTTGATCCATTTTGAGTTAATTTTGGTGACGGCAGACTGGTTTCATTCTTTTGCACATGGCTTTCCATATGATTTCACTGATATGTGGGATATAAAATTGAAAGCAACAAAGGAACAAGACAAACAAACAAACAAAAACTTATAGACACAGACAATAGTTTAGTGGTTACCAGAGGGTAAGGGGGGGACGGCGGTGGTAGAAGAGGACAAATGGAATCAAATATATGGTTGGAAGGAGAATTGATTCTGGGTGGTGAACACACATGTGGTACATAGATGATGTATTACAGAATTATACACGTGAAACATAAGTAACTTTACTAACCACTGTGACCCTAATAAAGTTTGATTAAAAAAAAAAAAGAATCGGGGTAGGGGAAGGCACGTGTATGTGTTTTGATTGAGGAGACACAATTTGTGGTGGATAATTGTGAAATAGTGTTTTTTTTCATTAACTTTCACAGTTGTGCTTTGCCAATCCCCCTTTGCTGCTGAATACTGGACTCATTGAGTGTCATGTCTTTCCCCCAGGACTTTAGCTGACATTCATTGCTTATATTTTCTAGATATAAGTCTTCATACCAAATGGTTTTCTTGTTTGTTTGTTTGTTTGTTTGTTTGTTTGCTTCAACAGTTGCAGATTCATTCACCATAACAAAGCCGGTTCTATCATTATGAAGATATTTCTAATCTCAACTCTTTTTTAACTAAACATGAGAAAAATTATATGCTAAATTACAACATTTTCTACCATTTAATTGCTACCAGTTGAAAGCATGGGTCGAGGAATATGCCCATAGATATAAGAATGAATTCACAGATTTGCAGGTAAAATAAATTGACATTCATAATTTCCTTCTGTGTCTCTATATTGCTTTCTCTGCCTGGGTTATCCTCTCTCAGGACAAATCTCATACATTAAAGCACCAAGCAATGAACCAACAGTGTGTGTTACATTTCAGCCTCAGTCACCTACATGTTTTACAAACATGTGCTTTACAAACACTTTATACTTAAACAACTACGTGAAAGATGCATGCCTGTGTTCAACTCAGTATCCCACTGGTATATATGACAGGCAAGCTTTAAAATAAGTTTGTACCTGACCCAGTCATTATCAGCCGTTTAACATGTTAGGCACTTACTGCAATTGTTCCAACGTGACCGTACATCGGGTCTCATCTGACGCTTCATCAGTTACAGACTAGATACTTGGGTTACATTCAATGTATAAAAATGTGAGGCTATTGGCTTCTGGCATCTGTTTATTATTATTTATTTGTTTCGGATCTTTAAATAAGTGCTTAGATGCACATTGATTCTTAGACCTTTGTCTTTGCTAAATTCCAGGCCAATGGCTCAAAATATATAAATGAATAGGATATGATCTTGTTTGCCAAAACAGCCGGGCAAAAGTTATGATAGAATTACAAATAGGATTGTGCAAGAGACAGAAAAGAACACTAACTGACCTGTGTGGTCAGATGTGATGCATACCTTGATTATCAGAAGGAAGAAGAAATTATCTAAGCCAAAAAGAGAGAAATGCATTTTAGGGGACTGAAGCGAGTGTGAAAAGGGGGGAAGACAGAGTCAGATGCTAAAGGTTGAGTTTAATTAACATAAATAGATATTGATACAAAGACTCAACTCAGACTGTTTTCCTCCGAGGTGATAATGGATGAAATAGGGATAAATATATTTCCCTATTGGTCAGGAGAATGGGTAAACATTCATGTGTCATTCTCCTGTCACTGCCAAAGTTCAGGTAAAAACAAAAGCAGCTCTTGAGGAGATTATTCTGTGAAAGCAAGCCCCCAGTTCATCTCTCACTAGTCAAGAGTGTTTCACTAAATATCTTCTAGTCCCAATGAGAGTTATTACCAGGGCACTGAAAGATATAGAAAATCTTGTACTTTTTGATGAGATCCACTGGGCATAGCCTCATCAAATTTGAACTTTGTTTTGTAACTTTTATGGAGAATAATATTCCAGAAAACAGCTATACACAAATAATTTAATGAACCAAATAAGAGTCGTTCAAAAAGTCGGTTTGGAAACTAATCTTATGTTCCTTGCCTCTGATAAGATCACCTTCCTCCTGTCATGACCAATTAGTTTTAGGAAGAAAACTCTTCCTTGTACCAAATATCAACATGCAATGCCCACCAACATTCCAAAGTTATTTTTTTATGAAGGAGATCAATAATTGCAGAAGGAAAGGGAGTGCTAGGAGTACTGGTTTGGAGGAGGACATGAAAGAAGAGCTAGGAGGAAATCATAAACTCTTATTTTCTATTCTCTGTTGCTGACTGAACAGGTGGCTGCGGGGGAAAATGCTGAGTCCCAGGTGCCAATCGGTCTCTGTTTGATGGTCAGAGATAATGAAGCATGTTATTCACCTCTGTTCCATCACCAGACTCATTAAATATGTTAATGGCCTTCTGGATACATAGTATATTTTACATATTGTCTTGTTATTGGAGGACATGAGGCATGCAGGATTTCAACATGTCAAATCCTAAACTGATATTTTAAGGCAAGCGTAAGCAAACGTTTCCGAAGGATAAGAAACTTCTTCTTCTCTAGAGCTATGAAATAAAGGGTGAAGTCCATTTAGGGGTAAAACGTAAGCAAACGTTTCCGAAGGATAAGAAACTTCTTCTTCTCTAGAGCTATGAAATAAAGGGTGAAGTCCAATTAGGAGTAAAGCGTATTTGTGTGGATGGGTATTCCCAGTAGGAGAGGAGTTGAATGGAATTTATTTAGCCTCAGGACAATGGATGCAATGATAGGTCTGGGAAATGAAGACATAATAAATTGGGCAAAATATTTCTGGAAAACAATTTGATAATGTGCATCAAAAACATTCAAATAATTTGAAGGTTTTATTCAGTAAGTCTACTTTTAGAAAACCAATCTTAAGAAATAATCATACATAAAAATAAAACTGTAAGCACAGAAGTTGTTCATCATGTCATTATGTTAAAGAGGAGAATTGGAAATAGCCTACATATCCAACAATTTTAAAAGTTTAAGCATAAAGTGTCAATCACTATAGTAGACTATTGTGCATCCATTTAAAATTCTGTTTATAAATGGTTTGGTGACCTGGGGAAATTTTTACAAAAAAATTTATAAAACCTTGTCTACAAAGAGTTAGATGTAAATTTCTGTGTACAATTTGATCCTTTGTAAATATGTATGTGTTAAGTGTGTGTGGAGGCAGAATGAAAGGAAATGAATCAACATATTGTTGGCAACAATGATCCATGAATGCTTAAGATTTTTGTGTTTTTTGTTTTTCTCTTTAACATCTTTTCCCAATTTACAAATCATCTACCGTAAGTATTTTATGGATTTACACTTACAAAAAGTCAAGAGTTTGTCAATATGCATCTCCATTTATTCTGTGTATGCTACACTTGTGCACATAATGTACTTTGACTATCGGAATGAGAGCAGAAGTGTCCTGTGCCATTACAGAGAACTTCTGAGAGTTTTATGTGGCTCCACGGTGCATCCATCTGTTAGTCCTGAGAACTGCAATATGCCTAACAGGATCTCCAAAGGAAAAATACACATGGAATAGAACCACAGGGAACCCACAATGGCAAATATAGAGCATGAATGAAAATCCAGCCTTTCTCATAGTAAGCCACTGAGAATCGGGGATTGCTGTTACCATAGCATAACGAAGGGAAAACTTGACTAGCCTGGTCTATTTTATTGAATTTTCAATTGTAGAGTTTAGTTAAGTGACTAGTTAGCTTGTTATCTTAAGCAAGTAATTCATTGTTAATCTCACAGACCCAGATGGAGATGGGTACAAATGTCCCAGAGTAACAATATAAAGACAAACCGAACAATTCTTACCTTGTCACCTTTGTCTAGTTAATTTTTCCAATTTTGCTGATCAGCTACATGAATGAATAAAATTTATTCTCTGTCTTTTCTTCTTTACCTTCACTCCTTGATCTTTTGAAATCTGATTTCTACCTATGACAATGTATTATTTATAATTTTGATATTTTAAACAGTGCAATTATTTCCTAGAATATACTTGTATGTCTTTCGTGTCTAAATTTTCCCCATGATTATATTCGTGTATGTATTTTTGGTAGGAATTCCAGTGAAATAATGCTAATTTTTTTCTCAGAGAATTACAACAGAAAGCACATGTCAGTTTGTCCCATCACTGGTAGTGTTGACTTTAGTATCTTAGTTAAGATGGCGTTTAACAGGGTTCTCCAATGTAAAGTTACTAATTTTCCCATTGTAATCAATGGGCAACCTGTAGGAAGATACTTTGAGACCATTTAAATATCCTGTTCATGAAACATCCATTAGTTTTAGTATACATTCCTGGTTTTGTGCAAAATTATCCTCTTCTTAAATCAGAATAAAAATATGCATTTTCATTGTATTGAATGGATTTTAATCTGTGACAATTATTATCTGCTTTGATGATCAAATTGCCCAAGTTCGGCCACTGAGAGTTTCTTCATTCTATTTCCTATCCTTTTGATGTGTCTCCTGAGATATTTCATATTTCTGGCCCAACCAGATATCTTGGACTTTCCTTGTTCTATATTTGAACTTAGCCATTTTCTCAAGGAGCTCTTGTTTCTTTAGATGGGGAAGAGTATTTATAAACCATGATGTGGGCTTTTACTGTTCTCATTACTGGTGATGTGCCACTCTTTTAGGCTCAGTGGAGCTAGGATATATGGATAGATATAAACACTTTGATATCTTCATATTATCTCTCTGTATCTGAAAGCTTGACTTCATATTGTTACTTCTAATTCCAATCCAAATTCACATAGTTCAGTTTACTCTTTCCCCTAACCATAATCGTAAATTTCTTTAGTACTGAGAAATCCAGTTTACATTATACTCATATTTAATTTTTGCTCAAACCTATATTACACAGAAGGTAGTTTCAGAATTGCTAACTCACAGTGCTTGAAATAGAAGCCTACAAATAGAGTTCACAATTTGCTCGCAGTTATTTTTGTCTTTAGTCTGAGGGTCTATATATTCAAAACACTGCATTCAAAAGCTATTTAAATTATACCTCCTTTCCTTCAGGGTAGAGACAATATTTGTTGTCATTTGTCCTGTTTTTATTCAAATTTAGGGTTTTTTCTTCCCAATCCTAATTGATTTTATTTTATATTTTCCTATATGTAAAACATTAACCTGGTTCCCTAAGTCAAAACTATACAATAACATATAATCAAAAAGTGGTCTTCCTATACTCACAAGATCACTACTCCGCTCAAAGCCACACTTCTTAAGATCAATCTCATTAATGTATGGTTTATTTTAATTATTTCTTTTAGTGAAAATAATTTCAATACACACACACACACACACACACACACACACACACACACACACACACACTTTACTTTCCATATTATCCTGCATGAAGCAACATACTTTTTAATTTGTCTTTTTTACTTAGCCATTTTTCCTGGCGATTATTCCCTAACAGGTGGATGAGCCAGAGATTAGGCAACCGATCTCTTACATGTGATTTTTAAAGTTGTTTCTAATGTTATATTATGACAGAGTGTGTGGCAATAAATACCCTTGTGTATAAGTGTGTTTATATTGCTGGTGATGTATCTTCAGAGTAAATTCCTAGAATTGGGTCAAAAGTTAAATATTTTCATTTTGTTAAGTATTTCCGAATTCTTCTTCATAACGGTTATGCCAATTTTTACATCTACCATAGACTTGTATTAATCTGTTTCCTCAAAGCCATGATACTGAAAGCATTCTAGTTATTCAGCTTGACTCTATTTAAGCTATTTTCAAGATTTTCTGTTATTTGAAGTGGAAAAAGGGAGCTTCTGCAGGAGCCCAGCCCATTAAATCAATCATAAATCTTTCTACTGAATGGAGTGTTTGGAACATGTCACAACTTTGATTTCATTAGAGTCATATCTACATCTCTTCCTCAGTAGACCAGAAGTTGTTCAACAAAAGAAAAACAGAGGCTGCTTTAATTTCACCCAGTGTCTAGCATGGGTCCCTATGTTTGGTTCTCAAAAAATATTTATTAAACCAGCTTATTTATTTTAAAAAGGTGGGTAATAAACAATGAAACACAAAGACAAAATGGGAAAAATACGTATAAAGCCAGGTTGTTTATTTTCTCTTCCCCTCAGTACTGTAATTGCACTCTTTCTAGATTGTACCATGAGTTTCTTTGTTGTTTTTTCTGGAAAAACAAATTGAAACTGAAACCTAAATAAGGGGTCACTTAGTGAAGGACACTATGACGCCCCATGAGAAATTACCAGGCCACCTGATGAGAGATGTGGACTGGAAAATGATTCTTTAAAGAGTCTGAAACACAGTCTGTCTCTTTTTCTGAGCTCTCCATTTCCTGCTGCCATTTCTTATACCAGGCCCCTCACACAGGAGACTTTCTTGGGGAATTGAAACTGACAGCTCCACGTTGATTAGAAGCCTTAGGACAGGGTATGTCTGAAATGAGATCAATGCCAGAGTGCGTTTGCCCACAGCAGCCACAGAAGGAGGAAAAAAAATAAAATCAACAAATGCTTCATAACATTTTTTTTTTTATTAGAAGAGAATATAAGAGTCAGAACCATGTAGAAGGAAAAGGAAAAGATTTCACTTTGTGCTCTTAAAAAAACTTTCAGCAACGCCAGTGGGAGACAAACTTTCTCCACCTAAAGAGTGTGAGCAAAGGCCTTGATATCCATATAAAATGGGCCACAACTTGAAACTAAGATATTTTGAAGCATCTAGGATATAGTTAGATTTTTGAAAGACTTTATTTAGAGCAGTTTTAGGTTTGAAATAAAATTGAGAGGAAGAAACAGAGATTTGGTATTTGTCCTCTGCCCCCACACATGCATAGCCTTTCCTCATTATTAACCATCCTACACCGAAGGGAGCATCTATTACAATTTATTAACCAACATTGACACATCACAATCACCCAAAATCCATAGTTTACATTAGGGTTCGCTCTTGGTGTTGTACACGCAGTGGGGTAGAACCAATGTATAATGACTCATTATAAGATCATACAGAGTTCTTTCCCTGCCCTAAACACTCCTCTATTATCTGCCTATTCATCACCCCCACTTCTCCCTAGCAAGCACCGATCTTTAGCAAGCTGTCTCCATAGTGTTGTGTTTTCCAGAATATCACATTGTTGAAATCATACATCATGTAGACTCCTTAGATTGGCTTTTTTCACTTAAAAATAGGAATTTAAGATTTCTCCCTTTCTTTTCAAGTTTCGATAGCTCATTTTTAAAAAAAAATACTGAATGATATTCTATTGTCTGGATGTACCACAGTATATTTATCCATGCATATACTGAAGGACATCTTGGTGACTTTCAATTTTTGGCAATTGGAAATAAAGCCTCTATAAATATACATATGCAGGGTTTTGTATAGACATTGATTTTTTATTAAATACCAAGGAACACTATTGTTGGATTGTATGGTAAGAGGATGTTTGACTTTGTAAGAAATGCCAGACTCTCTTCTAAAGTGGCTGCACCAGTTTGCATTTCGCCAGCAGAGCATGAGAGTTCCTGTTGCTCCACATCCTCATTTACATTTGGTGTTGTCAGTGTTCCAGGTAGGCCATCCTAATAGGTGTGTAGTGGTATCACATTGTTGCTTAGTTGTCATTTCAGTGATGACATATGATGTGAAACATTTTTTTATATGCTTATTTGCCATCTGTATGTCTTATTTGGTGAGGTGTCTGTTAAAGTCTTTCACCCATATTGTAATTGGGTTATTTGTTGTTGCTGTTTTTTTGTTTTTTGGGTTTTTTTTTTATTGTTGAGTTTTAAGAATTATTTGCATATTTTTAGATAATAGTCCTTTATCAGGTATGTCTTGCACATATATTATCACAGTCTGTGGCTTATCTTCTATTTCTCTTGATGTTATCTTTCACAGAGCAGGGCATGTTAAAAATTTTAATGGATTCCAGCTTATTAATTATTTTTTTCATGGATCATGTCTTTGCTGTTTTACCTAAAAAGACATCACTATACCCAAGATCATCTAGGCTTTCTCCTATGTTACCTTCTTGGAGTTTTATACTTTTGCATTTTACATTTAGATCTATGATCTGTTTTGAGTTCATTTTTGTGGAGAGTATAAAACCTGTGTCTAAATTCATTTTTTTACACGTGGATATCCAGTTGTTCCAGCATTATTTACTAAAGAGACTATCTTTGCTCCATTGTATCATCTTTGCTTCTTTGTTAAAAGTTAATCTCTTATATTTATATGGGTCTGTTTCTGTGCTCTCTGTTTTGTTCCATTGATTTATTTGTCAAATATTTTGCCAGCGACAAACTCTTGATTACTGTAGCTTTATAGTATGTCTTGAAGTCAGGTTGTGCTGGTCCTCCAATTTTGTTCTCCTTCAATATTGTGTTGGCTAGTCTGTTTCTTTTGCTTTCCCATACAAACTGAATGAGTTTGTTGATATCCACAAAATAACTTGCAGGAATTCTGATTGCACTGAATCTAGAGATCAAGTTGGATAGAACTGACAACTGACAATGTTATCCATGAACATGGAATATCTCTCCATTTCTTTAGTTCTTCTTTGATTTTATTTATCAGAGTATTGTGATTTTCCTCATACAAATCTTGAATATATTTTGTTAGATTTCCACCAAAGTTATTTTTTATTTGGGGGGGGCAATATAAATGGTATTGTGATTTTAATTTCAAATTCCACTTGTTCATTTTTGCTATATAGGAAAGCAATTGACTTTTGTATATTAACTTTGATTCCTGCAACCTTGCTATAATCACATGTTAGTTCCTGTGGTTTCTTTGTCAATTGTTTCAGATTTTCTTTGTGGACAGTTATGTCATCTGTGAACAAAGAGAGTGTTATGTCTTCCTTCCCAACCTATGTACATTTTATTTCTTTTTCTGGCTTTATTGCATTAGCATGGACTTCCAGTATGATGTTAAAAAGGAATGGTGAGAGGGGACTTCCTTGCCTTGCACCTGATCATAAAGGAAAAGTTTTAAATTTCTTACTACAAATATGATGTTAACTGTAGATTTTTGGAGTTAGTATTTATCAGGTTGAAAAAGTCCCTCTCTATTTCTAGTTTACTAAAGACTTTTAACAAGAATGGGTGCTGGATTTTTAAAAAGTCCTTTTTCTGCATCTATTAATATAATCATGTGATTGTTCTTTTTCAATGCTGATATGACACGTACCTTAATTGATTTTCATATGCTAAGTCAGCCTTGCATATCTATAAATTCCACCTAGATATGGTGTATAGTTATGTTCTCTTGGATTTTATTTGCTAACATTTTTTGACGATTTTTTTCCATTTATGTTTATGAGAGATACTAGTCTGTAGTTTTCTTTTCTTGTAATGTTTTACCCCTGTCTTGCTATTAGGATAATGCTGGCTTCATAGAATGAATTCAGAAGTGTTCCCTCTGCTTCTATCTTCTGGAATAAATTGTACAGTATTGGTATAATTTATTTTGTAACTATTTGTTGGAATTCACCAGTTTACTCATCTGGCTCTGGAGCTTTCTGTTTTGAAAAGTTATTAACTTTTGATGCAATTTTTAGTAGATATAGGCCTATTCAAATTACCTATTTCTTCTTGTGTGAGTTTTGACAGACTGTGTCTTTCAAGAAATCAGTCCATTTTCCTTAGATCTTCCAATTTGTGGGAATTCCTTCATTGTCCTTTTAATTTTCATAAGATCTATAGTTATGTACCCCTTTTTCATTTCTGATATTTTTAAGTTGTAGTCTCTCTCTCTTTTTTTCTTATTTAGTCTGGCTAGTAGCTTATCTATTTTATTGATCTTGTCAAAAAAGTAGGTTTTGATTTCATTGATTTTCCCTATTAATTTCATGTTTTCAATTTTATTGATTTCTGCTCTAATTATTTTAATTTTTTTCTTCTTCTTCCTTTGAATTTGTTTTTTGTAGTCTCCTAAGATGGAAATTTAGATTATTGATTTTAGAGCTTTCTTTTTTTTTTGTAATGTTTGCATTCAATGCTATAAATATAGCTAGGTTTTTGAGATTGGTTTTGATCTATTTTCTTTATAGTAGATCCCGCCTAATTGGAATCCAGGAAGAAACTTGGAGTATCATATTTTTACAGGCATATCTAACAAATGGGATCTTTATACTTTGTTAGGTAAGCCACCGGAATATTGTTTTAATATTTTTCTGGTTATATGATAAAAGAGCTGAGCAAACCTGAACATAGGTGAGTTAAAAGAATGTGCATGCCCATTTCTAGTCCTGATTTTTTTGACATTATTGCAGTCCCCCTGTTTTACCAGGGTGGGAACTTGATATGCTAGTTTTGTTTCTTGTTTTTATTTCCCTAAACTCAGCAGAATTCTCTGGTAGCTTTAAGATGCCCAGAAATTTGTGAGTAAAGAAATACAAATCAATGCAAAATAATTTAGTCACATGGGCACTTTCATTTGTGATAAGGATGGTGATATGGAGAAGTTTAATTAGAGCCTTTACTCTTGTGAGAAAGAAAAGAAATACAGCTTAATGGTCGTAATGGCGAATATTCAAGATTATAGACTACAATTCAACGTCACCTCTCCCAGAAAGCCTCTAAAAGACTTCTTTAAAAGAATTGAGTACTTAGTCACAGGAATATAAAGTATAGCATAGAGAATGATATTGAAATAACTATGTATGGTGCCAGATGAGTCCTAGACTTATTGGGGTGACCACTTCATAAGGTTTATAAATGTCTGATCACTATATTGTATACCTGAAACTAATATAATATTGTGTATCAAATATAATTGAAAAACAAAATTTTTAAAAAGATACTCTATGAATTCCATCCACCTACAAACAAAATCCAATACAAAAAGAAAAAAAGAATTGAGTTTTTGTTTCTTCATTTGTTTGTCTTGTTCTTTTGTTGTTTTCAGTTTTATATACCACATCTCAATGAAATCATATTATTCTTGACTGTTTCTGTCTGGCTTATTTCACTTAGCATAATAATCTCAAGATCCATCCATGTCACCCAAATAAACCTTAATAATAAGAAAAAAATGAATTGAGTACTCGATTTTATTATTCAAGAAATGTATATATTCTTTTAAATTAAATCTTAAAAATATAAAGCCATAATACATCCGGTTTAGATATACAGGCACAGCAAATATATAAAGATGTGCATGTAGCTGAAAAACAAGAATGAGTACATTTGAATGAGGACATGACTTTTGTCAAGACTCTTTTTTAAGAGTCTTATAGTGTAACTCCCATTACAGTATAAGTATTCATCTGTTACCACTTCTCTCTTATGAGGGCAGAAAAACAGGGTGATTATTATTTTTCTCTCTGGATGTTCAAGGCTGAGCTCCAGGACTCACGCATTGTAGGTGGTACAAAATGTATATTGCATGGATGAATGAGTGAACGAGTGAGTGTGTGAGTGAGTGCGTGAGTGCGTGAGTGAGTGCGTGAGTGTGTGAGTGCGTGAGTGAGTGAGTGAGTGAGTGAGTGAATAAATGTAAGACAAAGGTCTGGGCAGAGCTGAGCTTGATACCACACCCTAGCCAGCTCTCCATCCATTCTGATGCCTGCCAGTGAAGTTAGGTAATTCCACTCCTTTGATTGCGTTTATATCAGTATGAGGGCACTGATGTTTAAAAAGGGAAAGAGAAAATAATGCCTCCAACAGCCCCCAGCTTGATTTGAGCACAGACTGTGAGCTGGAGTTGTAGTGGAGCTAAACAGGGAGCAGTGTCAAGGCCACAGGGTTAGGACTTTTGAAGTCCATGGTCATGGCCCAATAACCTCATGTAGTACCAACAAAAATATTTTAAGAGTATAATTAGATACAATATATTTGTGTACACATTTAAAGTGTACAATTTTACGAGTTTTACATAGATACACCTGTGAAACTATCATCACAATCAAAGTAGTGAGCATATCCATCACCTCCCTGAGTTTCCAGATACCCTTCTGTAATGCCTCACTCCAACCCTCATCACTAGGGAGCCACTGATCTGCTTTCCCGCAGTATAGATTACTTTGCATTTTCTAGAACTTTATATAAAAGGAATTATATAATATGTACTCCTTTTTTCTGTATATTTTTAAATTGTATGGTTTTTAATATAATGTTTTTAAAATTGTATTATTATTATTAACAATGATGATCAGTGACTGAACTTGATCCTTTACATACATTCTCAATTGAAACTACAATATTCAGCCAAACTGAATTGGTGAAAGGGTCTTTGATAGGGCTCTTATGGAAACTGATTTGTTTCTTACAAGGAAATTTACTCCATTTACAGAAGCTAACTCTTTCATTCACATAAGAGAAACAATGCATTATACTTGCACAACTAACAAAAAGATGATTGCAATAAAACACTGATTGGTAATTCATTTATTTATTCAAAACAAGAACATTTTTCACCCGATTTCAAATAATTCTTACTTGCAGAAATGGAAGCTTGAGCTATAGCCTTGTAGTTCTGTATGAAGCATCAATTCTAAAAGTTTTTCTTTCATGAAGCTGCTTCCTAAGTGGCCTCATAGTTTGAAAACTCTCACAACCGTTCCTAAGTCTGCACATTGGCTTCCTGTCTAATTTAAACAATAGCATTAGGAGAAAGAAATGGCTTGTTTCATATAATCTCTTAAGTGAAAGAAAGATGAAAAGATCTTTTCAGGAGCCGATAGAGGTTTCAAAAAGTGATATTTTTAATGAAAGGAAGATATATCCATTTCACAGACTTTTAGAAGGCAACATTAAGGGTGGTGTTAATATAATTGTATTTTAATAAAAGAGGAGTCATTTAAACAAATTTTATTTTACAATTATTTTACTTTCTTCTTTGTGGCCAAAAAGGATATATCTATAAATGGAAGTATTAAATATGCATATAAACCACGCGCGCGCACACACACACACACACACACAAACACACACAAAGAGTTTTCTGACATTTCTAACTAGTATGTCATCAGTCAGTAATATCTGTTTCCTACGAGTATGTCTGTCAACAAGACATTGTGCTAGGTGTTGTGAGAGATAAAACAAACATTAAGGTGTAATTCTTCCTTCAAAGAGATTAACATTAATTGACAAACAAAGCATCCATATGACAGATAATTAGGAATACATAGTGATACACAATGAGTTTGCAAAACCACAGGGCAATTAAGTGCCCTATGGGATCAGAGAGAGCGCCCTGGAGGGCCAAGGGTCCCTGAGAGTCTCAGAACGAAGAACGGGAAATTCATTTTGAGATGAGTAGGATTCAGACATGATGGTCATGGGGGCAGGAGAAGGTTCTTGGCTAGAGAAATAAGGGTCACTAAATGAACAAGAAAAGTATAATCTCATAGAACAACAGCCCCATGAGGGATTGACGGCAAGGGACAAAGAAGCAGAAAGTGTCAAACTGGGTTTGACCCAGAAAAGGGTTACCTGAGCGGCCTGGCCAGTGGCCTAGAGCTCAGGATACATATGCCCACTGTATGTTTCAGATAATTCTGCAGTGTCTCTTCACTCTCATTCTCCCCAAAAGCACTGTAAAAGTTTCATAGTACTAATAGTTGTGAAATGGAGGGAAAACACCTATTGGAACAGCAGAGATCAATCACACTTGAACTGAGCCTAGCCCATTGGGGTGGGGTTGGATTCTTAACCTTTGGCAGTCACACAGAAAGCCCAGAATTATTGTCTTTTTTTTTTTTTTTTTTTTTTTTGATACCAGTGTTCTGGGGTTAGTGGAGCAGGCATTGTTGTCCACACAACAAAGCCTCAGGATATAAATGCTTCATCCAAGGCCACATGACTAATAGGTTTAGCCAGAAACACATTCTTTAGGCTACCATTTCAGGGTTCTTTTCAGTGAACCAAGCAGCTACTGAATGCTAAGCTTATTTTAAAGATTGACAGAAATAGAATAAGGTGCAATCTGGGATTGAATCACTCACTGTTAAACAATAATGGTGACCTTTAGAAAACAGTAGTCTGCAATATCTTTTAAAATTATGTCATTTGTACTTAATCCATACTCCTTTTTACCAATTCTAGACCAAGATGTTGTATATTAAATTCATTACATATTTTTAATGTAAATGGAATAAGCTCGTACTTTAATTCTTCCCTTTTCTTGTTTCCTTTGCTACTGCCCTATAGAATCCTTTAACCTTCTCTTCAGTCACTGTAAAAGCACCGAACACATCTAATTGGACAACTAGATGTGAGGTGTCCCTAGGACACAGGACAGTGCGTGCCCCAATAGGAAGTGGTTAGTTATGCTTGAAGATGAATGAGAATACATGAAGGAATATTTGAACTCCGCGATGAAAAACAATCCCTTTTCATTTTCAACACCGCCATCCTAAAGTCCTTGAGAGTGCAATTACTCTTGGTAGTGTTTTAACACCGTCCTCTTTCAGAAATCAAACAATAGCAATGAACAAAAGGCCTAAAATGTGCCTTTTGGGCTGGTTATTTCTTGGTAAATGGTAAGTTCCTTTTGCTGATATCTCAATGAATAAACTTAATCCCGAACATTATTTTGTCTTATTTCTATGTGAACCAACTGAAGGGTAAGTAATTATGAATTGTTTGGGTCAAACAGAAGTGTATGCATATCAGTTTTACCTGTTATTGATACATATGCCATTGTGTTATAAGAAGTTATTATTGGGCCATGTTTCCTAACACTTCTTATTTACTTATTTTTTTAATGTGAACTTAGGTGATAAATACCAAATATCCTTCACAAGGGGTAAAATGCCCATTCCTTCCTCTATCGATTTCGCAGAAAATATTGCTCCTTATCGATAAAGCAGAGAAGTTATATTTCAGGTTCTTTCATTTAAACACCAAGAAAATGTTGTAGTTTGATTTTACGGAGAAATCTGTCAGATGTGATATACATATCTGTGAAAATCCGTGGACAGCAGCCAGTTGTTACTTCCAACATGACGAGAAAGAAGAGTGTTTTATTGTTTGTTTGTTTTTGTTTTGCTGTGTCTTTTTTCCTCCACTCAGAGTCATGGATTGTATTCAGGAAACTCCAAAGCCTGATGCAACATCTGTTGCCCTTCAAATTTGCTGTTGGTGCTCAGTCCCTCCTATGTTTTAGATCCATCCCATTAACTGTCAGCATTCTGCTACTTCCACTTCACTGGAAACACTATTCACTCCATGGATTTTTTCTCCATTTTTCCATTATTTTTTTTCAATGCTACATTGCAGAATGCATACACACTATACATGTAAGTCAATAGGTCTTCTTCTGTGTGAGACCCCACAATGGGTGATAGAGCTTCAAAAGTGAAAGGCATGGAGTGTGCCCTGGAGGCAGGAGGTGCACAGGGCTGTAGTCCAAACCCAAGCAGTAGGAATCACCATGGAGAGCCATGCAGAACTGGAGAGAGAAGTTTGGGTGCTGGAAGGTATAGAAAGAAGGCTTTTCCATTGAGTGGAGCAGCTAGCATGATGGGGTTGGGAGAAGAGAGGTAATCCATGGATTATTATAAAAGAATATAAATACCTTAGCTGAGTCTCAAATCATAATAAACATAGTCAAGTTGATTTCCAAGCAGAGAATATAGAATATGCAAATGCTTCAAAAGGAGCTTTGCCTGTTTGGGAAAGTAGTTTGAAATGGTTGGAGCAGCACGTGTGCCCCACTAGAGGCAGGAGATAGATCATGGCAGCTCAGTGAAGAATCTAAGTCAACACAGCCACCCTTTGAATTATTTATCTTCAGGGTAAGTGGCTACTCTCTTAGGCAAATGGTATCTCCCTTCAGGGAATCCTCTGAGGCTGACGGAATATTCCTTGGAGAAAGGTAAGGATAAGGAAGAAGGGGTGACAAGTTCTGAGAGCAGAGAGAGGAAAGCTAGACTCTGTGGAGCAGACACATCAGAAGTAAACTGTAGGAAAAAGAAAGGATATTTTTTATTTGTACACAGGGGCTTACACAAGTTTCATATGGGGTCCAACTTTTACTACTAATCGTACCACAGAAGATAAACCTGAAAGAGGAAGCAATGGCAGGATGAGCACAGCCCGGTCATGTGTGCCACAATGATTTTCTCCAAGAGCATAATGGATAGAATGGGAACAGGCAAGAAGGCAGCGGTGAGACAAACAGCACGGATGAGGTACAAGGAGCAGAGGTAACAAAATGAATTTTAAAACTGGAGAGAGGCAGAGTGGAGATCATTTGGCACCTGGAATAATACCTGTGAAAAACAGGGGTGGAAGAAATACAACTATGGAAGCTAGAATGAGATCAATCTATTAGAGAGTCAAGAGAGACAAAGAGACAGGCAAGATTCTGGGTAGGGGTGGAGGGGAGGCAGCTCATGGGACCCAGAGGCAGAACCCAGACCCCTCCACCAAGGCTCCAGCAGAGACATGCCCATTTATACACATCTACATTTCACTGGCATCTGAACAATCTGGGGTTCTATAGCCAACCTCTGGTAGGTCATAAGGAAGCCTGGGCAATAAATGAATGATGTCTTCCGAATGACTCTGTCTGTTTTGCTCACTGGAGCCGCTGTCCCCAACTTCTCAGGCCCCTGGGGCATCCTGAGAGGTCATTTTGCCTTAGTCTTTTTATGCTAGCCATGATTGCCTACAGGCAGAATATTTAAGTTATGTATCTGGTTTCTCTGTAGATATGAATAGAGCTTTATAATATAAATTCATAAACTCCATTAACACGTTTTGAAATATTCATCCTTCATAGGCACTAACTATGCTGACAAATTAGGAGCAGAAGATTTAAAAAATCAGATCATAAACTTTATGCTTTTTAAAGTGGTTAAATTTCAAGAAGAGTTATGTATCGAGCTATTTAAAACATTTATTTTATATTCCAACCTTTTTATTTATGTTTCTCTCGTTTTTTGTGCAAAATATGACAGGATGGGTCATCAAACTCTCAAAAGCATCATTAAGTAAAATGTAAAAGACAAAATTTATCAGATTTACTATTAAAATATATATTTATAGAAGTATATATTCATAGTCCAAAAATAATCTATCTTGAATCTATTGGGATTACCATTCCACATTTTGTGATGAGGCCTTCAGCCCTCTGGTTAGATCATATGTTTTCTTTACCATCACTAATAGGACTAGGACTATTGAGAACCATTAAAATTGACTGAAGAAGAACCTACTACTTTTTTGATGGACCACCAAAGAAAGGAACAAGAAAATGTGTATACTTTAATAACAAATCCAATTTCCTTGCCTTGCAGCCGAGGAATATGGAGGGGATAATTATCTGCGCAAATTCTATTGCAAAGAAATGACAAAATCCATGAATCATCACCGCCAGGAGAAAGAGATGAAATAAAAATAATTGTAAAAGTTTGTAAAAGCCTTTATCCAGTCAGTCGGTTCTGAGTGTTTGGCTGTTAAGATTCTACTTAAAACTGTCGGACATAAATGAAGCAGGGGTAGCATGAAAATAATTTTTAAAAGCTCATTGTTGGGACATCCGTAACTAACCCACAGAAAATTCTGCATTTCAGAATTATTATAACTTGATGGCTGTCAGGGGGGCTGCATCAGTGGAGGGTAGAGCAGCGGTGCCCAGGAGACGGTGGATACTCAATAAATGTTTGTTCAATACTCTCCTTTCCTTCACTTCCATTGAAGAAAGGAAAAGCAAAATAAAGAAAAATCCACCAAAATAAATTATACATTTGCTGTTTCTGGATAAAAGACAATAACAGTGATGTTTGGCTTTAGAACTTACATGCATATATTTGTTTTCTACTAAATTTAAAGAGCATTAAATACATTGTAGATAATTTAGCAATCTACAAATATTTGGTAGCCCTATATTTGTCTAGCATTATGATAAAAGCTGTAGATCATTTATTCTAGATTGTGTGAGGCCGAGACCCTTCTCTTGAAGTAAGATAAGATGATGGGATAATATATTACTTGTATGCAGCCCATACCTCTAAGGCAGTAATTTGTGCTTAACATGGAAATCCAACTGGGGTGCTTGGAAACATGAGGATCATAAACCCCACTCCAGCCCACCCCCAGGGTAGTCTAGTTCATGACATCTGGGGTTAGACCTAAGAATTTCCACTTTTAACAGATGCTGTAGATGAAAGTGAAGTAAGAGTTTGGTAACTTGGCCAGCAGTACTCAAACCTATCTGCATATTAAAATTCCCTGGTGATCATAAAAAAAATTCAAATGCTTAGTCCCTCTACTCAAAGTTTTAATTCAATTGTTTCTAGTACTCAGTATTTTTGAAAAATCTTCAGGTTATTCTAAAGCACACTCAGGGCTGAGGAGCACTGCCTTAGAGAACCAGAACCATGAAGTTAAGCACCCCTCATAGATAACTTACATTGGGTAGGACCTACCTTTGCTGATGTGACCCCAATTCCCAGATCCTGATAAACTAATCATCATATATCATTGTCATCATCATCATCATCATCATCATTGAAGAAATAGCTCCTTCTTATTTTACTTTTGCCTTTTATATTGCAGACACTCTCATGCTTTACATAGGAATAATTCTAATCTTCCCAACCATAGTCTTTGGAGATGGACAAAGAAATTTGCGTTTTAAACAGGCATTCCATGTGATTGTTATTTGTATTAACTCTGAGAGCCATTAACTTCCAATTATTTCTCTTCAAAACTGCCAGTGTGGGCCGGCCCAGTGGCTCAGCTGGTTGGAGTGCCATGCTCCGAATGCTGAGGTCACAGATTTGAATCCCACATGGGCCAGTGAGCTTCACCCTCTACAGCTAAGATTGTGAACAATAGCTGACCTTGGAGCTGGGCTGCGGTGAGCAGCCGGAGGTGGGCGTGTGCTGCTATGGACTGCTGTGTGCTGCCGTGGGCTACCGTGTGCTGCCAGGAGCGGCCAGTGGCCAGTGTGAATGGCCGGCTGCCATCGAGAGAGGTCAGCAGCCAGCGAGAACTGCCGTGAGCTGCTGACCGACGAGTGGTGAGCGACTGCCTCAGCCGAGGGGGGCACAAAGCTCATAATAACACCACATGGGTCAGGGAGCTGTGTCCTACACAACTAGACTGAGAAACAGCGGCTTGAACCGGAGTGTGGGGGACGGGACGGGGGGTGGGAGGGTGGAACAAGGGGAAAAAAGAAAAGGAGAAAAAAAACAAAAACAACTGCCAGTGTAATCTTCCACCAATACCCTTGTGTGATCTTTTAAAAATTTCAATCTGGGAGTGACATTGATTGAAGTTCTCAGAGCCCCCTAACCCCCAAGTTAATATGAGGTAGATTTCTTTGTCCTATCCTCAGATATTATGGTTATATTAAGAAAGAACATCTGTTTCTAAAGAAACATGAGTGTCTAGAATCCTGTAAGTATAAAATCTGACCCTCCAAAACTCGTTTGCCTCTCTAGCTTCCCATACTACTCCTCCCCACAAGCGCAATCTGTCTCTCTGTCTCTCTCTGTCTCTCTCTGTCTCTCTCTGTCTCTCTCTGTCTCTCTCTGTCTCTCTCTCTCTCTCTCTCTCTCTCTCTCTCTCTCTCTCTCTCTCTCTCTTTGCAGAACCACATATACGCTCAGAGGCTTCAGATCTTACCAGGTGATTCCCCCTCTGCTTTAAATCCTTTCTCAGCAATCTCCCACTGACCCCCAGGCCTGAGTTTAGAGGCCAAGCTTTCAACCACCTCCAGCAGTCTGGCATTTTTTCCTCATACACTGGGCAATCTGGCCAGTCCTGAATTCTGGAAATAGGTGGTTTGTACGATCTAAGTGGATGGCAGTGTTTAAAAAGGAATTCAGTGGTAAAGCTGTACGTGGTGTGTGTGTGTGTGTGTGTGTGTGTGTGTGTGTGAGATGAGGGTGAGGGGCACTGATTGATGCAGCTGGAAAGCCCTGTCTTGGGAGAACACTGATCTTCATCAAACCACTTAATGCTAATCATATATTTCACTAGGTAAAAATGTTTTAATCAGACCACTGCTTTGTCAAAGTCTGCATGCTATTTGAGGGTTGGGGTAATGAAGCTTCTAACTGGCTTGGTGGTGTCTTTGTTTTCAAGGGAAAAATTCCACTCCTCCTGATTTTATGATGATAGTGGGTCATAAGGGCCCAATGATCACGGACTGGGAGTGCTGCTAGGATAATTCTAGGACAAAAATGGAACAACACAAATAATGTAGAGTCACGCAATTATATGACAGCAAGTGGAAGACAATCTTTGAGACCATCAAATCATCCCCATCTTGTAGAGATGAAGAACCAGAATCACGGCGCTAATGATCTCTTGGGACAAAGTCACCAGCCCGATGTACTACTGTCTGAAAGCAAACAACCCTCGTCCAGGAAAAGGCCCTTACTGAAGATGAGAGATAAAACTTTGCATTTCATTGTGGACTAACAATGTCTGAGTAAAGACAAATATTAGTAAATTCAAAAAGATCTCAGGGATCTAGAATGGTTAAGAGAGACTAGACAATAAAGGTAGATTTTTACTTGTTCTGACTGCGCTATTTCAGTCAACCATGGTCCCCTCTACGTCTCTCTTATCATCCTTCCACTGTTAAGTTACGGTATTAATATTTATATTTTGGGTCAAATATTAAAAGAGAATTTTCTCCCTCCCCTCTGCATATTTAAAAATGTTTTCTAAATATTCTAATATTATTCTAAATATTCTACATATTCAGAGAAAGTACATTTTCTTTCACACTTTTTTTCCTGGTTAACTGGGCTAGACTCCTTTAATGAAGTAATAGACTACGATTTCGTAAATGTGGCTTCATTCCGTGAAATCCTCTAGAAAAGAAAAAAAAAAATAAGTATGCAATTAATGTCCTGTTCATGTTTCTGATAATCTCCAAAAATGTTTTTCAACATTGTCATTTTCAATAGCTATTAATTACTTGGAGCTGCCTCCAAGTAGAAGTTAACTTCATCTAGCTAGTGTTGCTCCTTCGCTGTGAAATGTAAGAACATATAATAGAAACTTCCTTCATCTCTAAATCACCCAAGATTTGAAACCAAGGGCAAGAAGTGATTGCAATTAATAGAACCAGCTGTTTCTACCAGTCAATGTGCACTTCCTCCTTTGTTAGGGGCAGAGAGTTCCATCTGCTTCCACATGTGAGGACTCTCTTTTAACCAAGTTTATCCTGTGGTCAAAATAATAATATTTACCAGTATTTAAAAATTATGGATTGATAGTAAAAACCAGCTTTTAATGAACCCACATAAATAACAGTTAGCTTTGCCATTAATTAAATGTTGCTAAATTCTTTCCTTTCTTTATATATGCTTGTCTAATCATGCCAAGAGATGGTAATCTGCTGTTTATTAAATGATAGTAAGTGAATAAAAGTGATGGTGATAAACGGCTTTATAGAAATTCTCAATATTGTACTGCCATTCCTTTGTGACTCGTGTAATTTTGTATGAATAACGAATATGGTGAAATAGGCATTGTTACTCCACATTTTAATTAAATTTAAGATGAAAGACCACAGAGAAGGGAGTCTGGTAATCCCAGTTATTGGCCCTTTATACTATGTGACTTGCGAGGCAGAGTGGTCTGCTTACTTTTGTTTTGTTGTCTGACTTGTCAGTGTGAAGGCCAACATTACCCAGGCTGTTTGATCAAGGGCAAGTTAATTAACCTCTCTCCAACAGTTTCTAAATATGCAATAATAGGGATAAGGCACTAATCCACTGGAGTTTTGTGAAGATTACATAAAATAATCTTTCCAAAGCACCTACTACAGTATGTCAAAAATGTTAATGTCATTTCATTTTATTTAAAGGACATTCTCACTGGTGTTCTCTGTATGAGATTTCTTCTATAAACGTTCATGTTCCTAAAAGTCCACCATTAAATCTTATCTTCCTTGAGACTTTGTCATTGTAGTCATTAAGAACAACTAAAATGTCGAAAAGGAGGACATATACACATTAATATACTGCTGTAAATTAGAATGCTTTTTCTAGAAAGCGATTTGAACATAAATATGTTCAGATCTTTTGAGTTAGAAGCTCAGAGTAGAATTATCTGAATATCCAACTATAGAGAAATTAAATTAGTTTCAGTAGATCATTTAACAACCTTGCTGCTCTCTAGTTCCATGCCCCCTTAACACTGCAAGCCAAAGCCAAAAGCCAAGAGAAGGTGTGTGTAGGAAACCACACATGCCATGGATGGAACCCAGTAGTTAACCACAAATCAAGTTGTTAAGCACTCAGGAAGAAAATTCTTGAAATATTCCCAAGAATACTGCCTGTACTTGAGAGCTCCAGAAACAGAAGGTGTCAAAGAAATGCATACATACTTCAAGAAAGAAAAAAAAAAAAACTGTATTAAAATTGTAATACTCAATACATACCAATAACAAAAGATGAATACAAGTCATGTGTATACATTTTTGGGACACCCCTGGTATAAATCATCCACAGCCATTCATAGTTCTTGAAGTTCGACCATTAAAGATTTTTTTTCCATTTGGCCCTTGAAGGTTTAATTATGAGGATTCCTGTGCTAATTTGTTTAATCTTGGAAGGCATCCAGGAGAAGAAAGTATCTCCTCTAATTTTGTTTTGTTTGTTTATTTTGTTTTTCAGATTCTACCTATAAGCAAAATTGTGTAGTTTTTGTCCTTCTCTGACTTTCACTTAGCATAAAACCCTCTAGATCCATAGTGTCACAAATGGTAAGATGTCATTCTTTTTTATGGTTGATTAATGTTCCGTTGCACACATGCCTCACTTCTTATTTATCTAATAGTCTATCAATGGACACTTAGGTTGCTTCTATATCTGGGCTATTGTAAATAATGCTGGGATGAACATAGCAGCGCTTACATCTTTTCAAATTAGTGTTTTGAATTTCTTCAGATAAATACATAGAAGTGGAATTACATGGTAATGTGATAGTTCTCTTTTAAATATTTGGAGGAATCTCCATACTGTTTTCCACACTGGCTGAACCAATTTGCAATCCCACCAACAGTGTACAAGGGTTCCCTTTTCTCCACATCCTCCCCAACAATTTTGTTGGTTGATTTATTGATGACAGCCATTCTGAGAGTCGTGAGGTAATATCTCATTCTGGTTTTCTTTTGTGTTTCCCTAATGATTAATGATGCTGAGCATCTTTTCATATGTCTATTTGCCATCTGTATGTCCTCTTTGGAGAAATGTCTGTTCAGGTCCTCTGCCCATTTTTCATTTTTTAATTGGATTGTTTGTTTGTTTGGTTGTTTGTTTTTAAAATAAATTTTGGATATTAACCACTTATCCAGTGCATCATTTCTGAATGTGTTTTCCCATTCCACATGCTACCTTTTGATTCTGTTGATGTTTTCCTTGGCTGTGAAAAAAACTTTTTAGTTTGATGTGATCCCCAATTTATTTATTTTTTTCCTTTTTTTCTCCTTGCTCAGGGAGACATATCCAAAAAAATATATTGCTAAGAGCCATGTCAAAGAGTTTATTTCTTATGTTTTCCTCTAGGAGTAATATGGTTTTAGGATTGAAATTTAAGTCTTTAATTCATATAGTTTACTCTTGTATGTGGTATAAAAAAGTGGTCTAGTTTCTTTTCTTTTCTTCATTTTTTTTATGTGCATCTGTCCACTTTTCATACTATTTATTAAATAGACTGCCTTTAACGTATGGTATATTATTTCTGCTTTTCTCATAGATTAAATGGCCACATAGGTGTGGGTTTATTTCTGGGCTCTCTATTCTGTTCCTTTAACCTATGTGTCTGTTTTCATGCTAGTGCCATGCTGTTTTGATTACTATAGCATTGTAGTATATTTTGATATCAGGTAGGGTGATACCTCCAACTTTGTTCTTCTTTCTCAAGATTGCTTTGGATATTTGAGGTTTTTTGTGTTTCCATATGAATATTAGGATTATTTGTTCTAGTTCTGTGAGAAGAGCCATTCATATTTTGATATAAATTGCATTGAATCTCTAGATTGCTTCTGGTAGTATGAACATTTTAACAATGTTAATTCTTTCTATCTATGAGCATGGTATATGCTTCCTTTTACTTCTGTCTTTAATTTTTTTCTTCAATGTTATATAATTTTCCAAATACAGCTCTTTTACTTCCTTGGTTATATTTATTCCTCGGTGTTTTATTCTTTTTGACAAAATTGTAAACGGGATTGTTTTCTTAATTTCTCTTTCTGGTAGTTTGTTATTGGTATATAAAAATGCAATCAATTTCTGAATGTTAATTTTGTATCCTGGTACTTTACTGAATTCATTTATCAGTTGTAATAGTTTTTTTTTTTTTTTGTGGACTCTTTGAGGTTCTCTCTATGCCAATAATGAGAGTTTTACTTCTTCATTTCCAATTTGGATGACTTTTCTTTCTTTTTTGTTTGTCTGATGTGTCTAGAACTTCCAATACTATATTGAATAAAAGTGGTGAAAGTGGACATTCTTGTCTTTTTCCTGATCTTTAGGAAAATGTTTTTAGCTTTTCACTATTGAGTATGATGTTAGCTATGAGTTTGCCATATTATGGCCTTTTACTATGTTGAAGCAGGTTCTCTCTATTTGCACTTTGATTACAGCTTTTATCATAAATAATGCTAGATTCTGTCAAATGCTTTTTCTGCATCTATTGATATGATCAGATGAGTTCAATTCTTCATTTTGTTTATGTGATGAATCACATCAATTGATTTGCTGATATGGGAGCAAACCTGCATCTCATGAATAAGTCCCACTTGATCATGGTGTATGTTCTTTTTAATGCATTGCTTAATTTGGTGTGCGAATATTTTGTTGAGAATTTTTGCATTTATATTCATCAGAGATATTACTCTATATATTATTATGCTAAATGAAGTAAGTCAGACAGAAAAAGTCTAGAACTATATGATTTCGTTGATACATGATATGTAAAACTGAAAACAACAAAGGAACAAGATAAACAAAAACTCATATACAATAGTGAGTGGTGGTTACCAGACAATAGTGTGGTGGTTACCAGAGGGTAAAGGGGGAAGGTAGGGTAGATAAGAGTAAAAGGGATTAAACATATGATGATAGAAGGAGAACTGACTCTGAGTGGTGAACACACAATGTGATGTATAGATGATGTTTTATAGAATTGTACACCTGAAACCTATTATCACCCCAATAAACTTATTTTAAAAAATAAAAAAATAAAATAAAATAAATATATATATAAATTTCTTTTGTGTAATGTCTTTGTCTGAATTTAGAATCAGCGAAATGCTGTCCTCATAAAATGAGCACAGGAGCATTTCCTCCTCCTCAATTTTTTTGAATAGTTTGAATAGGATAGGTCTTAAATTTTCTTTAAATATTTGATAAAATTCACTTGTGAGCCCATCTGGTTCAGGACTTTTGTTTGTTGGGAGTTTTTTGATTACTGATTCAATTTTGTTAGTAGTTATTAGTCTGTTCAGATTTTCTATTTCTTAATTCTGTCTTTGAAGACTGTATGTTTCTAGAAATTTATTTATGTATTCCAGGTTGTCTAATTTGTTGGCATATAATTGTTCATAGCATTTTCTTTTAATCCTTTGTATTTCTGTAGTTCTGGTAGGCAATTCTCCTTATTCATTTCTGATTTTATTTATGTGCATCTTTCTCCATTTTTCTTGATGAGTCTGGTTACAAGGTTTATCAATTTTATCTTTTCAAAGAACCAGCTCTTGGTTTCAATGATCATTTGCATTGTTTTTTAAACTCTATTTTTTTCTTTGTTTCTTTTTTCTTTTCTTTTCTTTTTTTTTTTACTGCTGCTCTGATTCTTATTAGTGCTTTCCTACTACTCACCTTGAGCTTTGATTATTCTTCTTTTTCTAGTTCCGTTATGTGTAAGGTTAGATTGTTTATTTCCTGTTTCTTGAGGTAGGCTTATGAATTTTCCTCTTAGAACTGCATTGGTTGTGCCCCATAAATTTAGGGCTGTTCTATTTTCATTTGTCTCACAGTATCCTCCCATTTTTTCCTTGATCTCATTGTTAACCCAACCATTGTTTAGCAACATATTATTTAGCCTCCATGCGTTTGTGAATTTTTCAGTTTTTTTCCTTGTAATTGATTTCTAATTTTATGCCATTGTGATTAGAGAACATGCTTGATATGATTTCAATCTCCTTAAATTTATTGAGATTTGTTTTGTATCCTAACATGTGGTATGTCCTGGAAAGTATTTTACGTGCACTTGAAAAGAATGTATATAGTCTGCTGCTTTGCAATGAAATGCTCTTATGATGTCAATTGAATCCATCTGGTGTAATGTGTCATTTAAGGTGGCTATTTCCTTGTTGATTTTCTGTCTGGATTATCTATCCATTGATATCAATGGGGTGTTAAGTTCCCCTACTATCATTGTATTTCTGTCGATCTCTCTCTTTATGTCCTTCAGTATTTGTTTTATATATTTAAGTACTGCTATGTTGGATGCATAGATATTTAGAGGGTAATATCCTCTTGTTGGAATGATCCCTTTATCATAATGAAATGTCCTGTGCCTTGTTATAGCCTTATTTTAAAGTCTATTTTGTCTGATGAAAGTATTGCTACCCCAGTTTTTTTTTTTTTTAATTTCCATTTGTATGAAATATTTTTTTTGCATCCCTTTACTTTCAGTCTCTGTGTGTGTTTTAATCTTAAGTGGATCTTTTATAGGCAGCATCTGTATGGGTCTTGTTTTCTTATCCGTTCAACCACCCTATGTCTTTTGATGTAGCATTTACATTTAATGTAATTTTTGATAGGTATGTAGTTATTGCCATTTTATTATTTATATTTTTAATCTTTTTTTCTTCATCTTACTCTTAAAGAATACCATTTGACATACTGGTCTTGCAATACTGGTTTGGTGATGATGGACACCTTTAATTTTTTTCTTATCTGAGAAGCTCTTTATAATCTCTTCTACCCTAAATAATAGCCTTACTGGGTAGAGTAATATTGGTTGTAGTTCTTTGTTTTTCATCACTGGAATATTTCACATTAGACCCTTCTTGTCTGCAAAGTTTCTACTGAGTCTTTTGGGAGCCCCCTTAGAACTAACTGGTTTTCTCTTGCTCCTTTTAAGATTCTTTCTTTGTCTTTAACCTTTGGCATTTAATTATGATGTGTATTCATGTTGGACATTTTGGTTCATCTTCTTTAGGACTCTCTGTGTTTTCTGAACTTGTATGTCTATGTCCGTTACCAGGTTAGGGATGTTTTCAGTCACTGTTTCTTTAAATAGGTTTCAGTTCCTTGTTGTTATTCTTCTCCTTCTGCTATCCCTATGATATGATTGTTTTCATGTTTCATGTTGTCCTAGGGGGTCCCTTAAATTATTTTCAGGTGTTTTTTTGTTTTAATTCTTTTTTTTTTCCTTTTTCCTGTTCTAATTTGGTGTTTTCCTCTCCTCTGTGTTCCAAAAGATTGCTGATTCCATTCTCTGCTTCATCCATTCTGCTGTTAATTCCACCTAATATATACTTCATTTAGTTATTGTAGTCTTCATTCCTGACTGGCTCTTTGTTTTATGGTTTATTTCTCATTGTGTAAGTACTTATCATTTCTTCCCCTAGTTCATTAAGCATTCTTTTTTTCTTTAAGTTTATTGGTGTGACAATTGTTAGTAAAGTTACATAGATTTCAGGTGTTCAATTCTGTATTAAATCATCTATAAATCACATTGTGTGTTCACCATCCAGAGTCAGTTCTCCTTCCATCACCATATATTTGATCCCCTTTACCCTCATCTCCCACCCCCCACGCCCCTTACCCTCTGGTAACAACTAAACTATTGTCTGTGTCTATGAGTTTTTGTTTCTCATTTGTTTGTCTTGTTCTTTTGTTGTTTTTGGCTTATATACCACATATCAGTGAAATCATATGGTTCTCTGCTTTTTCTGTCTGACTTATTTCGTTTAGCATTATAATCTCAAGATCCATCCATCTTGTCACAAATAGTCCTATTTCATCTTTTCTTACCGCCGAATAGTATTCCATTGTGTATATGTACCACAACTTCTTTATCCATTCATCTATCGAAGGACATTTTGGTTGTTTCCATGTCTTGGGCACTATAAATAAAGCTGCAATGAACATTGGAGCACGCTTGTCTTTATGGATAAATGTTTTCAGATTTTTGGGGTAGATACCCAGGAGAGGGATTGCTGGGTCATATGGTAATTTTATTATAACCACTGCTTTGAACTCTGTATCTGTTAGATGGTTTGCCTCGTTTTATTTACTGCTTTTTCTGGAGTTTTGTCATGTTTTGTCATTTGGGACATATTTCTTTGTCCTCTATTTTTGGCTGCCTCCTTTTTTTTAATTTTTTTCATTTATTTATTTATTTATTTATTTATTTATTTATTTATTTATTTATTTTACTTCTTTGTATTAGGTAGATCTGCTATGTCTCCCAGCCTTGGCAGAGTGGCCATATGTAGTAGGTGTCCTGTGGAGCTGAGTGGCACATTCTCTCAGTTCACCTGAGTTGTGTGTTGCAGGGGTATTTCCTGTGTAGGTTGTTTGTGCCCTCTTACTATAGTTGAGCATTGATTGCCTTTGGCAGAATAGTGGATGGGATTGACCCTCAGGCTGACTGAGGACTGGCCATGACTACAGTGGATGGGTTGTTGTACAGGAGCTGACCCTTCAGAGTCGGAATTGCTTTAGCAGGCCTCTGGTGCCCTCAGTGTCCATCATTTCAGTGTGTAATTTGTGGATCTAATTGGGTGGTTCTCTGGTGTGGTCTGAAGCCAGCCACTGGTATGTTGGTTCTGGGTCCTCTTGGGAATGGCTCTGGTACAGGTCAAGTTCAGCTGCTGCCTGTGCCCGGCACAGGACCACTTGATAGGAGCTACAAAGTGACCTGTGGTTGGTAGCTGCCTATGCTGGACTTGAAGGCAACTAGGAGAGGCTATGCTGCAAACCAAAGTTGTCTGCCACTAGTGCTAGGCTTGGAGTGGCTTAGCAAGGGTTACAGGGCATGCTGAGGCCAGCTGTTGCTTCTTTAGGGTTTTTGGACCTTTGAGAGAGTTTAGGAAAGTCTTCAGTGTGGGCCAACCCTGGCTGCTTGTGAGGAACAGCTGCTGAAAGAAATGCCAGTTGTTGTGTGAAATGGGTAGGGTAAGGCCTCAGGGAATAACCAGGTTGAGGTGGGCTCTGCTAACAAGGATAATGGAAACTCTGATATGGTACACACATTTGTCTACAGGCTGGGTGGGGGGCAGGCTCGGCGAAGGAACGATGTTGCCTGCCACCATTTCTGTCTGGGAGAGAGCTGTCCCTCCAGCCCTTGCACTGAAGCCAGAAAATTCATTCCCTCCCTGTATGTCCCTAAAACTTTTCCATCTGATGTACCTTTCCTGGAGCTTGGGGCAAGTGTTTGCAAGCCAGTAAATCTGTGCATGGGCCCTTTAAGAGGAAGCTTGGGTCTACAGCAGCCTTTGATCTCACCTGGATGGAATCCCCACTGATTTTTCACAGCCAGATGTTGTGAGAACACCTCTTCCCAGCACTGGTGCTCAGGGCTGGAGAGCCCAGTGTGGGGTGAGACTTCTCATTACTCAGTGGGGACCTCCACAGCCAAGATATCCCTTCTCATTTTTAACCACCACACATAAGTATGGGACCAGCCAATTTAGCGTCTCCACCCCTTCTACCAGTCTCAACGTGGCTTTTTCTTTATATCCTTAGTTATAAAAATTCTGTTCAGCTAGTCTTCAGGTGGTTCTCAAGAGTGGTTGTTCTATAATTTATTTGTAAGTTTGAGGTGGTAATGGGAGGAAGCAAGCACAGCATTTTCCTATTCCATAATCTTGACTAGAGTCTGTTTATCTTCCTTGGAGCTTTAGTTTTATGCCACAGATTATATTTATGTTGAGTTATCATTTTCAAAGTTATCATATTGTATGTATTTTTATTCCGTATGCTAATTTTCACCCATATATATTTACTAATAGGTTGCATTACTTCCAGGTATACAGTATTTTAGAAAATAGCATTATGCATGAATGGACCCTGAGGGTATTATGCTAAGTGAAATGATTCAGGCAGAGAAAGACAAATACCATATGATTTCACTTATACGTGGAATCTAAAAAAGAAAATAAATTAATAAATAAACCAGAAACACACTCATAGACACAGAGAAGAAACTGATGCTTGCCCAATGGGAGGAAATCTTGGGGCTGGGTGAAAAAGTGACATTATTAAGTACAAATTGGCAGTTACAAAAAAGTCACCAGGATACAAAGTACAGCATAGAGAATATAGTCAATAACATTGTAATAACTATGTATGGGGCCAGGTATGTACTAGACTTATTAGGGAATCACTTCATAAGTTACATAAATGTCTAACCACTATGCTGTATACAAGAAACTAATATAATATTGAAAGTCAACTATAGTAGGAAAAAAAAGAACATAGCATTATATTCTAGCTTATTGTTTTGTAGTCAGTCTGTGGTACTATTTTCTGTTGGTACTATTGATTAATACTTTAGTCAGACAATTCTATTTGTTTTCTTTAGAATTTATAGAGTTTTCTTTATTGTCCTATATATCATCAATTTTCATAAATGTTTCTTCTGTACTTGCAAAGTGTATTCTTTATAATTGGGGTTCATATTTTGATATACATCTAAAATTTCTGACTTTTCGTCTGATTTGTATGTCCTCTATAACTTTACTGATTATTTTGTCATTGGAATTATCATTTATAAAGGGAATAGAATTCTAGTATATTATTAATACACTTCTATGTGTTCCTTTTTCTATCTTCTGTAATTTCTGAAAGTTATATTTGTATCTTTGAGAACATAAATATTAATAAAATTTTAATATATTCATTATGACACCTTAGCATTTCAAATGTCCTTCTTTGTCTCTGTTAATATTTTTGTTTGAATTCTCTTTGTCATACATCAAGTTGGAAATGCTGCTTTCTCTTTGTTATCTTTGCCTCGCATATATCTATTTATTTAACTATTTTCAATCTCATTGCTTTATTTCTATTACTTGTATAACATTTCATTTTACTTTCTAAGTAAATCTGAAAATCTTTTTTATTTTCAACTAGTGAATTTGAGACATTTATTAGTGTGATTGATTTATTTTCTTCAAGTATTTTCATATTTTATGTCACAGTCTCTATATAAAATATATGTATATATTTATAACCAGAGACACACAGAGACACACATGATGTACACACATATTCTTTCACTATAAAATCTACACTGTTTACTCTTTGTCCATTTTGTGCATGGATTTTTCTACTTATGAAGTCATAATTATATTTATCTATCGATATCCATACATAGTGTGTGTGTGTATATATATATCTATATATATATATATATATATATATATATATATATATATATATACGTGTGTGTGTGTATATATATACACACAATTATGTATATACAATTATATATATGAATATATAGGAATATATATATATACACACATATATACATATATGAATATATTTTTTTCATACTGTTTACCTTTATACTCATATTTTTAGATTCTACCTTTTTTTTTAAATGGGGTCTAATGGTTTCCTGTTCTGATTAATATTGAAATGAGAACTATTGTAATTTTCCTTACTCTTTTTTCCCTATCATCCAATTTGAAGCAATACATTTCTACGGTAATTCATACCTATAAGGAAATTAAGGAAGCTTATACTACTTCCAAAATGGAGTTAGATTTCTATGAGTATTTGATTTTTCATATTTTCCTAATAACAAATATTTTGTTGGTTTTGAAATGAGTCCTTCCTTCTATTTTTCAACTTTTTAAGGCAGTCATAAGAGATGGCATATGGTAGGACTTGTAAGGAATTTTGCCACAGAAGGTCAAAAAGTGTCATGAACTAAAGCATTGCTGGTTTGTTGGCAAATCTTCACAGGCTCTGTGTCTGTTCCCTCCAATGTGAATCAAGAACACCAACAATCTCCGTCATTCCAAATTGATTTAATTAGGCTTCTGCTCCACATTATGTTAACTAATGTATTTCAAAATAAATGTTCTATGATGAACATAGAAACAGAGTGAAAGAAAGATAAATGGGCAGACTTATTTTGACTCTTCAGAGTCTAATTAGGCTAAAGTGCATAGTGCATCTCCCAGAGGAGGATTTGGCACCCAGCATACTACAATGTTGTGTGTCAATGAAGTCTCATTTCTCAGTGTACTCACTAAACTCTCCTGAAACTGATATTATGTGAACATCGTTTTACAGACTGGTCTCCATCAAGAGATTTAAGAGATGGTATGAGCAAGGCACTACTCTGTATCCCAGCTGAGAAAGCATGACTCAACTATTCCATTTTGAGACTTAAACAATACTCTTATCTGAAAAATTAATTTGCATCTCTTCATTTATATTAGACTTGAGTAGCTTCTCTTTTACCTTTCAAATTTAAATATCACATCAGTCAAGATTTGGGTTCCAATTAAGAACAACTGACCCTGATTACATTAAACAAGAGATTTGTTAAAATGATATAATAGCTCAGAAGGTTGATGGAAGTCTGGAAAATAAACTAGACTAACAGTTACAAACCATGGAGGACCTGAATGGTTTAGAAGAAGCTAATGGAACATCCAGATTTTTAAAAAATGTCTAGGCAGTATGCAGCCACCACTAGGCACCAATGCCTCAGCACATTGATGCCACAATGAGTTGTTTAATGGATTCTAACCAGCCCTCGCCTCTCTTAGTCCTGATTCAACATTTTATGGAGGATTATACAATTGGCAAAGTCTATGTTATCAGCCTTTTTCCTTTGGTGGCAAAACTGAGAAGAGAGATGAACTAGCTCCTATAGTTTTGTGGTGGTAGAGGTTACCTGACTACCACTGAGGCTAAACAGTTGTGGTTTTCCTCAAAGCCTTCTGTTTGAAGACATGAATGTCAAAGAGCCAAATAAATAAATAAATAAAAAGTCAGATTTCCCTGTGGATTATTATAACTATCTGAAAAACTTAGAAGGACCTGACAGAGTGCTTAGTGTAGGGAGGGCAATGAAAGCCCACAGAGTAACTCCACCGTGACATAATGAATGCCGTCAAATGAACAAAATGCTACAACTGTGCATAAGCTTCAGATTGGACGGTCCATGAGAAATTAGACTATGTAATCAAGCAGGAGAACGTTCAGGTCACTGACATTTGGACATGCATATTAATAGAACCATTCCTGTACTCAGGCTGTGAAATACAAAACACAGTTTTCAGTATGTTTATCCAGTCATTAATTCCCTCATTTATTTATTGACTTGTTAATCCAATTATATTGTCATGAAGATAAAAGACTATTTTTGAGGAGTTTCAGGGAGTCAACATAAAAGCATCATTACAACACATGATGATACATGAAGTGATGTATTCAAAAAACTTTTATTGAACACTGATTATATGCTGTGCATCTGGGGGATACAGATATTCAATACTTTGTGATAACTCTCAAAGAACTCCAGTTAATGATAGAAATAAATGCATAAGCAAGTGCAGTAATTACAGTCCTGTGTAATAAGTACAATAATAGGGATGCAGACATTGGTAGCACAGAGATGATTTAATAGACTATGATGCACATTAAAGCAAGTACTTGGCAATTATTAAGTACATGGGGTAAAAAATGGTAATGATATTTTTTTTAATTTGTCAATTCAAAAATTTTGCTGATTCTAATATTCCTCTCACAGCAAATTGTCCCTTTATTGAAAAGTCTCCCTGGCTTCATTCCCCATATTATAAAACACTTTACCATTAAATAGCCTTTAGTCAGCAACTCCAAGTTACCCTGGGAGAAGGAATTACATTCAGAAATTACATTTGAGATTTGGCATCTATATTTTGTTCTATATGGAGAAGGGGGCCAATGAAATTATTTAGATGAGAAATATGTTATATTATATTGTTCTCCTTATTCATATGATCAATTATAGAGATAAAGACCTAATTGCTTCTCAGTCTCAATCGGCTATCCTTACTTATGTATACATGGATTCATTTGTTTACTTAATAAATACGTCTTGAACAGCACCTCTGTGTCAGACCTGTGCTGAGCACTCATGTCACAAGGAAGAATTTGACACAGACATGGCTTTGAGGTCCTAATAAAACTATTGCGATATAATTAGGTAATTAAGTACAATAATAATGGCTTGTTCCGAGAATGTGCACATAGGAGAGTACAGCTCTGCCTGGAAAGCAGCCCGCATTTTATTTGTTGGTTTACAGCAGTAGAGCAGGGCCACAGAGTCTTCTTATGGGAGAAACAGGGAAGAAAGAAGACATAAAGAAACTGGACAGTGTACAAGGAGATTGGCAGATGATTTGCTCAGTGAAACAATCACTTCACTTCTGAAAATTATTTTTAAAAAGTAACAAACAAAACCTAATAAACACAGTCATCTAGTCTCTGGAAATTTACCAAAGAGCATACATACAGAAAATGGAGATGCAGAAAATGGAGATGCATATATTTAAGGAAGTCTATTAAATCTCATTAAAAACATTGAGTTTGTGGCATGACCACTTCTATTTCCTCCCAGGTCAGTGTAAGGGGAGCTCTATACTGGGTGAATGTGGCCAAGAACATGGAGTACCCACTCACGCCAGCTGGAATCCACCCCAGGAACAGCAGGTCACTGACTTCTGTTACCCTCTCCCCAGCTCAGTCTTGCAAATACTTTCTTATTTCAGACAGATGTGGCAAAGAAGATTGGGGCTCCTATAGTATTGTTAAGATAAAAATACTCCATAAATTGATCTAAAGTTTCAACATATTCCCTACCAAAACCCCAGCTGCCATTTTTGCAAAAAGTGTCAAGCTGATTCTTAAATTCATATGGAAATGCAGAGATGCATAATAGCCCAAACAATCTTGAAAAGAAAGTTGGAGGACTCACAATTTCTGGTTTACTTTATCCTCAGCTTTCTTTGTGGTATAATTGACAAATAAAGTGGTAATACATTTTTAAAGAGTACAACTTAATGATTTGATATACAACTGCTGACAAAGCTCAAGAACTCATCCTAGAAAAAGTGCTACATACCTCATTGCTGAATATCACAACGGTCACCTTCAAAGTACTCCTCTTGGGAAGCTACACACTGACGCCCGTGCCTAGTCCACCCTTCATAGCAATTTTGGAACTCTTTTTCTGGAATGGCCATCAGAGCTGTCATCATATCACCCTTGATGTCCTGAATGTCATTAAAATGTCTTCCTTTTAATACTTCCTTTCTTTTTAAGTAAAGAAAGAAGTCATTACAGGCCAGATCAGGAGAGTACAGAGGGTGTTCCACTACAGTTATTTGTTTACTGGCTCAAAACTCCCTCACAGACAGTGCGGTGTGAGCTGGTGCATTGTTGTGATGCAAGAGCCATGAATTGGCAAAAAGTTCAGGTCATCTAACTTTTTTTTTCCAAGTCAAGTTATTGTCCTTTCAATCTTAGTTGTGGAGCTCAGCTCCAGGTCCAGTTGCCATTGTTAGTTGCAAGGGGCGCAACCCACCATCCCTTGTGGGAGTCAAAGAGTCTAACTGGCAACCTTGTGGTTGAGAGTCCACGCTCCAATCAACTGAGCCATCTGGTGCTGGCCCATGTGGGAATCAAACAAGCAGCCTTCAGCGTTAGGAGCAGGGAGCTCCAACTGCCTGAGCCACCTGGCCAGCCCTCATCTAACTTTTCACACAACCTTTTCAGCACTTCCAAATAGTAAACTTGGTTAACTGTTTGTCCAGTTGGTAGGAATTCATAATGAATAATCCCTCTGATCTCAGAAATGTTAGCAACATCGTTGCAACAATTTCTCAAACTTAATTGTCAGACCTCATATGTACATATTGTGAAAGGATTCCCACAATTAATTAATATACCCAATATGTCACATAATTATGTTTTTCCTTCTCTCTCCCTCTCTCTCTCTCTCTCTCTCTCTCTCTCTCTCTCTCTCTCTCTCTCTCTCTCCTCTCTCTCTTTGGTGAAATTACTTAAGATCTACTCTCAGTAAATTTCAATTATATAATGCAGTATTATCAACTATAGTCACCACGGTATAGATTATATCCTCAGAACTTGTTCATCTTAAAGCTGAAAATGTGTACCTTTTAAGCAACGTCTATTCATTTCTCCCACCCTGAAGACCCTGGCAGCCACCATTCTATTCTGTTTCTATGAGCTTGACCATGCCATATTTATCTTTCTCTTTTACTTAGTATAATGCTCATCAGGTTTCTCCATGTTATTACCAATGAAGGACTTCCTTCTTTACTAAAACTGAATTATATACCATCATATACATACATATATGATGGTATATAAGTATGTGTGTGTATATATATATATATATATATATATATATATATATATATATATATATATAAATATATGAATGCGAGAGAGAGAGAGAGAGAGAGAGAGAGGTGGCCAAAAAGTACACCTTTTAAGACAGGAAAACTGTATTAAAATTGTAATACTCAATATATACCGATAACAAAAGATGAATAAAAGTCAGGTTTGACTTCTGCAATTACTAGAGGTGCTCAAGGTAGTTACCATCAGCATCCAGACACTTCTGATTATGGCAAACTACTGCTTGAGCAACATTGATCGATGTGCCCACTGGCATATATTTTTTTGTGGCACCCCCCGTGTACACCAGGTCTGAAAATTAAGTTTGTGAATTGGTTGCAATGATGTTGTTAATTATTTTTGATATCAGGGGGATTATTCATTATGAATTTGCACCAAAGATGAATACCAGTCACATGTATACAATTTTTATCATCCCCAATATATATATTTATTTTATATATATATATACACACTGGACAGTTAACCAAGCTGAAAATGCTGCATGAAAAAGTTACAGGACCTGAAATTTTTGCCAATTCATGGCTCTTGCATCACAACAATGCACCAGCTCACATAGCACTGTCTGTGAGGGAGTTTTTAGCCAGTAAACAAAAACTGTCCCCCAATGACTTCTTTCTTTACCCAAACATAAAGGAAATATTGAAAGGAAGACATTTGATGACATTCAGGAAATCAAGGGTAATACGACGACAGCTCTGATGGCCATTCCAGAAAAACAGTTCCAAAATTGCTATGAAGGGTAGACTAGGTGCTGACCTTAGTGGATAGCTTCCCAAGGGGAGTACTTCGAAGGTGACTGTACTGATATTCAGCAATAAAATATGTAGCACTTTTTCTAGGATGAGTTCAAGAAACTGAATTGTCCAACCTTGTGTGTGTGGCATATATATATATATATATATATATATATATATATATATATATATATATATATATATATGTATGCCAGGGGTGCCAAAAAAACATATACACATTTTAAGAAAGGAAAAAAAACTGTATTAAAACTGTAATACTTAATATATACCGATAACCAAAGATGAATACAAGTCACATGTATACATTTTTTATCACCCCCAGTATATATAAGAAAATGTGATATACATACACATATGTATGTATATATATCACATTTTCTTATTTCAAATGTACCTACAAATTTACAGTAATCAAAACAGTATGGTATGGTACTGGCATAAGAATCAAGTTGCTCAATGGAATAAAATTTAAAGACCAGAAATAGTCATACATCTTTGGTCAATTAATTCTTGACAATGTAGCAAAACCATTCAATGGGGATATGAATAATCTCCACAACAAATGGTGCTGGGACACTTATTTATCCATATACAAGAGAATTAAATCGGTCTCTTTCCTCACCCCATCTACACAAATTAACTCCAAAAGTGATTGTAGACCAAAATATAAAAGCTACAAATATAAAATTTTGAGAATAAAGCATAGTAGTACATCTTTATGACTTTTCATTGGGCTTTATTTTTTCATATTTTTTTCATATGACACCAAAATTAAAAAGAACAAAAGAAAAAAAATAGATAATTTGGACTATATCAAAATTAAAACAAAACTAAACAAAACAAACAAAAAGAAAAAACAACTTTAGTCCTGCAAACAATGCCATCAAGAATGTGAAAAGACAAACCATAGAATTGCACAAAATATTTGCAAATCATCTGTCTGATAAGGAGGTTATATCCGGGATATATGAAAAACACTTATAACTCAATAATAAAATGATAGATAATCTAATTTAAAAGATAGGCAAGACATCTGAGTAGACATTCCTCCAAAGCAGATATACAAATGTTCACTAAACATATGAAAAAACGCTCAACTGTATTTGTCATTACGGAATGCATATTAAAACCACAATGATATAATACTTCACTTCCACTAGTGGCTATGATGAAGACATTAGTGTTGGTGATGATATGAAATTCTTATACACAGCTTCCAGGAATATAAAACGGTGCAATCACTTTGCAAAATAGTTTGGCACTTCCTGAAAATATTAAACATCGACTCAATAATTTCACTTCCAGGTCTGCATCCAAGATAAATAAAAACATACATTCACACAAAAACTTGCACATAAATTCATATTTATGTGAATCATCATTATTCATGATAGCCCAAAAGTAGAAACAACCCAAGTCTCCATCAACAAATGAATAATTAGAAAAAAATAATGTAAATCCATATAGTAGAATATTGCTTATGGAGCAACAAAAAAGAACGAAGTACTGTTACATTTACAATATAAATGGACTTGGAAACATTACCTTAAGTAAAAAAGTCAGTGACAAAAATATGTATTGTATAATTCCATACATATGAAGTATAAAGAATAGACATAGCTATACAGACAGAAAGTAGAGTAGTGGTTGCCAGGAGGAAAAGGTGTGAGGTGATACTCTGAAAACAATCTAAAATTAGATTCTGATGATTGTTGCATAACACTGTGTACATCCTAGAAAGCTTTAAATTGTTCAATTTAAGTGGGTAAATTGCATGGTATATGAATTATAGCTCAATAAACCAGTTTAAACCAAAGAAAAAGAAGACATTGCCATGCATTCTACCTGTGTTAGGCACTTTCCTTTGTGTTCATATACATTGCCTAAATTTCCTCTACCTTCCAAGGTGGGCACAGATGGGAGTCACGTTAGCACCAATAACTCAGTCTCCCTGGCTTTGCATCTTGCTTGATCAGGTTAAGCTGTGGTTTCCTGCAAAGTCACCCTCATCAGTAATATTTCTGGGTTTCCTCCACATGTGCTCCAGCAGATTTCTCCGTATAGGCATCCTTGCTCAGTGCTCTGAGCATGGACTCCCCAGTTACTGCTGCCCCTACTCCACAGTGCTCCACTGGCACTGGAGTCTGCAAATGGCTCTACTTGTCCTACTGGGGGTTGCTGCTGCAGTTACCCTGGGTGTGCGTACCTTGTGGGGTGCCTCTACTGCCCTTATTGTCTTTCTGGCCCCTGGACAACACAGGCCATGCCTGTGGCCACTGCTGGGGCACTTGCACCTCACCAGACTCACCGGGCACACATAGATTCTAAGTCACATCATGGTGTGCTGTGCCACCAAGTGAGCATTGGGGTTTAAGGACAAGGCTAGGGAATGACCCTCTCTTTCAAATTTCACTTCACTAGGATAACCATCACTGGTTGCTCACTGAAATTTTATAATTTAGTGCAAGAGCTCTCTAAGTTTTTACAGCCTTCTCTCTTCCTGTCTGCATATCCAGAGAGTTGGGCAGAACAAGTAGTAGCCCCCTAACTGAAGGACTCACAATACAGCCTCTACAAGGCTATGCACATGTGTTATTCCAAAGACTAAAGCTTTGTTCCTGATCAGTCTTTTAGCAGCTGCCTCCTTCTTTTAATTGGAGGTATTTTCTTAAAGCTCTCATGTAGACTTAGTTTGTCAAACTCACTACTTCATATTCAGCCCATAGCTGAATTACAACAGTAAATAAGGTGTGAGTTTCCTAGGAGAAAATTCAGTCCTCCTGCGAACACAGCCTCACCTCTCTGCTCCTGCATCATTTGTTATGCACTCATACCTTAGCATCCACCAGGGTGCCTTGTGATTAGTAGTCTGCTTCTGTGTCTTAGTCTTCTGTAACTTTCTGGAGATCCTTAAGGGCAATGACGATGTATTATTCAACTTTTGGTTTTAACCCTAACAGCTATCCTAGTGTTAGGAATTGAGCAAACACTCAGCAAATGTGTCCTGAATTAATGAATCACGTCATACTCCATTTATATGTCTTCCTGTCACTTTCACTTATTAAACTCCTGGAACTACATATGTCTTATTCATCACATTGTTCTAAAAAATTAGAAATATTTGGGTTCCTTTTAGATATCCATTAAAGAGTTGTTAAATTGAATTCTGTGGCACTCATAAATGTGTGAGAATAATTCATAAATTATTGATAATGATTATCAACTGATTAATACCAGCCCACTACACCATTGGTATTGGCACTATCACATTTCCGACAATCCTTTGTTTTTTAAATTAATATTTGGAAAACCAAAATTTGATTACTCTGAGAATAGACCTCCCACCACAGGCATTTAGACACAAGCTAGAATGAAATAGACAGATGCATTTCATTTAAAGTATAAGGTAAAACTGCTGTTTGATATTCAGTTATCTGTGTGGGAAAAGCCTTTTTGCTTTTCTGAATTCTAGTAATTGTCTTGTTTGTAGTCCCTTGCTGTAGACCTTTGCTTCTGCCAACTGCTTGTCAGACATGGTCTCAATGCTAAGAAGGGAAAGATTCCCAGAGAGTATAATATATATATTGAAATCAAATACTCTTTTATAGCTATTGTTTTCCAATTTTCACTAAATCATCCTTTTGGTGACCCTTTCTCCTCAGTGGATTTCAAAACACTTAGTGAAAGCATAACTAAAATAAAAAAGCCATTACTCACAGATACTCTGCACACCTGAAGGGTAAAGTTAGTTTTCCTTTTCCGTGTGATTTATATCAATCATGCAGCATCTTTTTCTTTCTGACTCTACTTTGATTTCTCCTGCTTAGCTATGGTATAGAATTGGATTTAAATATCAGCATATCACTTTCTCTGTAAATTCCAAATTTTGGGTCAAAATAAAAGATTAGAAAACAGAATAGGGATATCAAATCTCCTTCTCTGTCTTAGAATATAATACCTCTATCTTATAATCTTTATCTTAGAATGAGGACATCAAGGCTCCTTCTCTATGTTAGCATAAAACCAAGCCTATAAATTCTTGAAATTATGGAATATGTTTCAAAACCCTTCTCTTCTGGTTATTCCTTGTGTGACCTTGGCAAAGTTACTCAGCCTTTTATATGGTTTTCTTATGTGTAAAATAAAATGAACATTAGATATAGTCTTATGTAGTCTTACTTTGTTATAGTCCTATGTTAAGAATTAATTTGGGAGTGATATCAACAAGATGGCAGAGTAGGAAACTCCACATCCTTGTTTCCCAATAGAAACATTAAATAAATAACTAAATACTGGCTAAAATAACTTTACAGTAACTTTTGAAACCAGTCAAAAATCTATATCAACCAAGTGAAATATCAGTCAAGAAAAAAAATTACATTCAAAATGGTAGGAAATTCCATGTGTTTTTAACTCATTGTTGCCCCACATCCTCTCCAATGCGGTGTGTTTTGGTCTGGGAGAAGCAGAAGTTTGTTCTCCAGTTTTCTTCCATGAGCTAGAGGAAGCAAAGGAGAGCTAATTTGTAACATCCTAACCTGTCTGGGGAACTGAAAAATTGAGTTGTCTGTCAGGCAACTTGGAGCTCAAAAAAACAAAAACAGCACAGCTTGGATATCAGGCTAGTAAAAGCCATAAGAAGCAGCAAGTAAGGCTCATGGAATCTACAAGTAGATTACAGTCCTGCATATGCCTGGAGCAAGTGATTACTGATTGAGGAACACGTAGCATACCTAAGTCCCAGAGAAGAAAAGGAGAGAGACGCTCAGGGAAAATAAGACATTTTAAAACAACTGTGTATAGGAAAAACAAATGCCTTAAAAAGTGCAGATAAGACCTTAAGCCTTCACACTGGGTTGATTCCAAGGCTCAAAATGTGCTCTGCTAGATCTTCTCTCTGCATAGAACCCATCTTCAAAGACTGGTAGAGGTGACTGTTTTTTTCAAATGACCAATTTTCAACTAAAGATCACAAAGCATTCAAAAAAGAAAAGAAAAGAAAAAATGACTCATCAAGGGAAAAAAATAAATCTCTAGAAACTGTCATTGAAGAGCACATACATTGGACTTACTAGACACAGACTTTAAATCAGCAGTCTTAGATATACTCAACAAGGGAAAACATGGACAAAAACTAAAAGAAATGAGAGAAATAATATATGAACAAAATGAGAAAATCACCAAAGAGATAAAATTATAAAAAAGATGGACCAAAGGGAAATTCTGGAGGTGAAAAATAAGATAACTGAATTGAAAAATTCACTAGAGAAGTTCTACAGCTTATTCAAAAAGGCAGAAGAAAGAAACAACAAATTTGAAGACAAGTAATTGGAAAATACTGAGTCTGAGAAGGGAAAAAATATGATGAAGTAAAGTGAACAGAGACTAAGGGACTTATGGGACACCATAAAGGGAACGAAAATAAATATTACAGGGAAGAAGGAATAAAAAGTGTCATTACAAAAAATCAACTAATTACAAAGGAATGCAGTATTGAAGACAATGAGGGACAAATAAAAAAAAAGGTGTAAGACAGAGAGAATAAAAAACAAAATGTCGAAAGTAAGGGTTTCCCTCTTAGTAATAACTTTAAATATACATGTATTAAACTCCCTAATCAAAAATATATTAACAAAATGGATGAAAAATCAGATCCAATATAAGCTGCCTAAAAGAGACTCACTTTACGTATATGAATATAGATCAATAGAAAGTAAAAGGATGATAAAGGATAGTCCATATGAATAGTAACCAAAAGAAAGCAGAGATGCCTATACTAATATCAAACAAAATAGACTTTAATTTAAAAACTGTTGCATAAAACAAAAAAGAACATAATATACTGATAATAAGGTTAATAAACTAAGAAGATATGATAATTATAATTATGTATGCACCAAACACCAGAGGACCTAAGGATAGGAAGCAAACACTGACAAAATTGAATGGAGCAGTAGAAAGCTCTACAATAATAGTTAGATAATTCAATAGCCCACTTCCAGTAATTTGTAGAACAGCCAGACAGAACACTTAACTTGACAACAGCACATTTTTCTGAAATGTACATTAGAACATTTTTCAAGATAGGCATATGTTAAGTCACAAAACAAGTCCTAATTAATTTTGAAAGATTGAAATCATATCATCTATTCTGATCACAATGGGATGAAAATAGAAATGGATTGTAAAAGGAAATTTTTTAAAAATACAAATCTGTTGAACAGTGTTTGGACAGTATACTCAAAAAAAGAATGGGACCAAAAATATCACAAATGAAATTAGAATATCTTGAGATAAATGACAATGAAAACACAATATACATAAATTTATGGGATTATAGGTGTAACATTTTAAGAAAGGAAGGAAGGAAGGAAGGAAGGAAGGAAGGAAGGAAGGAAGGAAGGAAGGAAGGAAGGAAGGAAAAAAGGAAGGAAGGAAGGAAGGAAGGAAGAAAGCTCTCAAGTCAACAACTTGATCTTATGCATTAAAGACCTAGAAAAAGAAGACTATACTAACACAAAACTAGCAGAAGGAAGAAAAAAAAATAAAGGTTAGAGTAAAGATAAATGAAATCAAGAATAGAAAAATGGTAGAGAAAAATCAATAAAACCAGTAGCTGGGTCTTCAAAAAGATTAGCAAAATTAACAAGCATTTAGCTAGATTGACTAAGAAAAATGAGAGAAGACTTAGAGAACTGAAGTAAGAAATTAAAAAGGGAGCATTATTGCTGATCTTAGAGAAATAAAAAGGATCATAAGAAAACATAATGAAAAATTATATACCAACAAATTGGAAAACCTAGATAGATGGACAAATGACTAGAAACACATAACCTCCAAGACTGAATCATGAAGAAAGAGAAAATTTTAACAGAACTACATGCTAAGGAGATTGAATAAATAATTAAAAATCTCTCCAAAAAGATAAGCCTAGCATCAAATTGCTTCACTGTTGAATTCTACCAAACATTTAAAGAAAACTTACAGCAGTCCTTTTCAATCTCTCCGAAAATGTTGAAGAAGAGAGAACATTTCCAAACCCATTCTGAGGCCAGCATTATCATGATACCAAAAGTAGACAAAGACACTGCACAAAAAGAAAACTTAGGTAAATTAAGTGATCCTGAATTGGAAGGTGTGATATTGCTAAAGATATCAATAAAACCCAAAGTGAATTCAGTGCAATTCCTATTAAAATTTAATGATTTTTTGCAGAAATAAAAAAATAAATCCTTAAATTGATATGGAGTCTCAATGAACCCTGGGTAGCCAAAATTATCTTGAAGAAGAAGGACAAAGTAGTATATCTCAGATTTCCTGATTTCAGTTCTTATTATAAAGCAGAAGTAATCAAAACAGTGTGGTATTGGCATAAAGACAGACCAGTAGAATAGAATAAATAGGTCAGAAATAAATTATCGCACATATGGTCAAATGAACCAGTACCAACACCATTCAATGGGAAAAAGATAGTCATTTCAACAATTAGTGTGGAAAAAACTGGATATTCACATGTAATAGAATACAGTTGAACCCTTACCTCATACCACACACAATTAAGTCAAAATGGGTAAAGACCTAAATGTTGAGCTAAAACAGTAAAACTCTTTCCACAAACTAAGGGGAAAAAAAACCCTTCATTATTTAGCTAAGCTTCTTTGAATATGGCACCAAAAGCACAGGCAACAAAAGAAAAATAATAGGTAATTTGGACTAGATTAAAATTAAAAACTTTTGTGCATCAAAGGACACTATCAACAGAGTGAAAAGTCAACCTGTGATAAGAGATAAACATTTGTAAATTATGTATCTGATAAGGGTTAATGTCCAGAATATATAGAACTATAACTCAACAACAACAAAAACAACCCACTTCAAAAATGGCAAAGGATTTAAATAGACGTTCTCCATAGAAGGTATATTAACAACCAATCAACACATGAAATAATGCTCAACATCACTAATCATTAGAAAAATGCAAATCAAAATCGTAAGACTTAAGGTACTACCAAAATAGAAAACAACAAGTGTTAGTGAATATGTGGAGATATTGGAATCCTTGTTCATTGCTCGTTGTAATGTAAAATTGCGCAGCCACTATGGAAAACAGTATAGTGGTTATTAAGGAAAGTAAATATAAATTGCCATATTAATAAAATTACCAGAATTTCTACTTTTGGTTATATATTCAAAAGAATTGAAAGCAGACTCAAATATATTTGTACACCCAGATTCACAGCAGCATTATTCATAATCCAAAAGATTGAAACAACTCAAGTGTCTACTAGTGAATGAATAAGTAAACAAAATATGATAAATACATACAAGGAATATTATTCAGCCTTGGAAAGAAATTCTGGCACAGGCTACAACATGGATAAAACTTGAAGATATTATGCTAAGTGTAATAAGTCAGTCAGAAAAGGACAAATACTGTATAATTCCACTTATATGATGAACACACAGTAGTCAAATTCATACAGACAGAAAGTAGAATGGTGGTTCCCAGAGGTTGGGGCAGTAAGGAATGGGGAGTTGTTTTTATTTGTTTGTTTGTTTGTTTGTTGTTTATGAGCAAGAAGTTTCAGTTTGGGAAGATGAAAAAAATTCTGGAGATGGGTAGCAGTAATGGTTACATAATAACATGAATATACTTAATGTCATCAACTGTACACTGAAAAATGGTTAAAATTATTTTAAATATTACAAAAAATAAATTAGTTACACATTAGCAAATAACTTGAAATACAGAATGTGCCTTTTTATACATGTTTCATTCTTTTATGATTACTAACAATCCTAAACAAATATGAAAATTATAATCCCTCTAACAAAAACAATAAGGCTTGGCCATACTTTGCATAGAGAAATCCCATAAAAGTAATGAATTGAGGAAGAAAAGAAAGGAAGGAAGGAAAGGAGGGAGGGAAGCAAGGAGCTAGGGAGGGAGGGCGGGAGGGAGGAAGAAAGGGAGGGAGGGACGAAGGAAAGAAGGCAGGCGGACAGCAAGAAAGAAGGAAGGAAGGAAGGGAGGGAGGAAGGGAGGAAGGAAGGCAGGAAGGGAGGAAGGAAAGAAGGACAAGAGAGAGGGAGAGAAATAGTGATGCGGGAACTGGGGGCATGGAGGGAGGAAGCAAACAAAAATAAAAGAAAATAGAATTAAAAAATCCTAGGATAATAATGAAATGAGGTGAGAATTAATCTGGAGCCAAGTCATACATATTAAAGAGCTTGGAGAACCATTTAAAGAAATTGTATCCAGTGAATAGAATTTTAAAAGGAATAAGTGTTTAGCAAGGTTACTTATTTCGGGAATATTCTGTGGGTTTTAAGGATAAAGGAATGGGAATATGTCAGGCCTTTGTAATCTTTGTATTAGAACTTTCTCAAAAGAGGCAGAGAATTGAAGCCAGAGTGGGAGTAAAGAAGTGGATAGAGCAAATATTTTTTTTTTTTTTCCTTTAGGAGTTTGGAAAAATGAAGCAGAATAATAACTGGAGTAGATGTAACCAGTGTTCAGTGATATCCAGTTCTTCCTTGCTTCTGGATGCATAATCACGTGACTAGGTTTGGGTGAAGAAATGTGAGGAAAACCAATACATGTCACTTCCAGACTAAAGCACTGACTAGTCTGTGCTTGACTCTCCAGCCGTCTCTGTGAATGTGGTAAAAATCCTGCCCCTATACTGAGAGAAGGACACAAAAGGATGCTGGTGCTTTGTCTGCCTGTATCCTGGAGGGCTTTTGGTGAGCAGAGTCCCCCTTGCCAACCATTTTTGGACATTGAGCATGAATAGAAATATCCTAGGATTTTGTGAAACTACTAAAATTTACAGGTTTTATTTTACTGTAGCATAACTTAGACTAACCTGAATAATACATTATCCACCATCACATTTTCATCATCAAAGGAGAAATTCACAGCAGTGTCCAGTCTCAGGTGAAGATTCTTTTCAGATAGATAATTTGTACTTGGCAATGAATTTCCCTTTCAAGCTTAGAGAAAGAGGTAAAAGAGAGAGACCACCGGTGGCTCCATAGAGATATAGCTAATGACCACTGTGGAGCTGTTGAATTTGTAAAATACTTCTAGTGAAATGCTCAGAGAGTTTAACCCTTTACTTTCACAGAAATAAACTACTTTTTTGGTTTGGTTTGTTGTGTAACCATTATTGGATGTCTACCACAGAAATGCAGCTCCTTTTATTTTAAGTAGAAGTAAAAGAAGAAAAGTCAAATATGACTTGGGCTTAAAAAACAACATTTTTTCATTCTGTCTGTAACTTTATACAAAGCATGAAGTATGGACTATCACAGCAATGTGATTCATGTAGAACAACAGTCACCCTACGTTGAGAATAGTTTATTTCCCTCCCAAAGGTTGTGTTAATCTGCCAAGGTTTTCTAGTGAGAAGCCAATGATTCCATCATTAAGGTTTACCTCAATGTTGACAAAGCGAATGATGGCAAAAGGGTAATATCCTTAACAAGTAAAGACCATCTACCAATCCACAAACAAGTCATTAAGACTTCAGCATGTATACATTGGGAAGCAAAGAAACTCACTTTACTGTGCTCCCTTGTAGCCAATGAGAAGTAAGCAGGAGGTTCTGGTTGGAACTTGAAGGAAGGTTTGAAATGGGGCAGACTAACTAATACATACAGAGGTCGTTTGTCCTTCAAATCTCACCCTTTCCTCTTTCTCCTCTCTGAAATCCAGATATGTTTAGAGGAGGAGGCTCTGTTGTGATCCGTGCAGAGAATGCCGTAGGATGAGCACAGCAGATCAGGAAAGCAGCAGTAGCCTTGAAGACACCACTGGGATGTGCATGTCAGCCCTGACTTGCCTGGACCCAGATTTCTAATGTAGTCATTACAAATCAACCCCACACTTGTTTAAGTCTCTTTTGGTTATAGTTTTTGTTACCTGTAGACAAATACTATTATTTTTTTTTAAGGGTATTGGGGCAACAACGGTTAGTAAAGTTACATAGATTTCAGGTGTACAATTCTGTATTACTTCATCTATATACAACATTCTGTGTTCACCACCCAGAGTCAGATTTCTTTCCATCTCCATATATTTGATCCCATTTACTTTCATCTACCACCCTCCTTCCCCGCTTACCCTCTGGTAACCACTAAACTATTGTCTGTGTCTATGAGTTTTTGTTTCTTTATTTGGACAAATACTATTCTAACTGACCAAAACGTACCATGTGACAGACACAATTCTAAGCTCTTTAACATATTTTCACTTTTAACCTTTAAAGCCTCCTTAGAGGTGAGGCCCTTACTCCCTGTGATTCACATGAGGAAACTGAGACCCAGGACACATTTACACTTCTTTCAGATCTATCAGATCCATTTTATCACTCAGCCTTTCCTCCTCATATCTCCCCAGAGAATATGGTTCACAAGTTTCCAATCTTCTTCAACAATGGGCACCTTACTCTTCAAACCAGAAATCTTCCACTGCCACACAGTAGGTACCTTCCAGCTAATTACTACTTGTGTGATCTGAGGCAAGTGAGGGAATGTCTCCAAATGTTTGTTTCCTTGTAAAGTTGTAATGAAGATTAAATACAGTAATGTACGTACATATGGGTCCTAGCATGTCATAATAATAAACACTTACATAGAACATTTACATATATTCCAGGCATTGCTTTAAATACTTTACATAGAATGCCTCATTTAATACTCACAGTAGTCCTATAGGGTAAGTAGTATTGCAATCCCAAATTTACAAATGAAAAAATGGAGACAGGAAGAATGGAAGTGATTTGCCTGCAGTTGTTCTGATGGCGAGAAAACAAGGGTTCTGTCCTCTGCAGTTTGGCATTAGTATCCACCATGCTCAGCCCTCCATGCCACACAGGTAAGTCTATTCCCATAGCCTCATCCTGCATTTCACTTTTTCTAATGAATGGCCACACAGTATTAAGAGACAACATTACCCTCCTGTCGCAATGGGACGTTCCCCATGTGACTCATTCCCCTTTCAGCAAGCACATCATCACATTCTGTACACATTTCCAACAAGGCCGACCTGAGCATCTCTTTGCAGTGCAGCCATTCATGGCATCACACTCTCTCAAAACCCAACTCACACCCCTCACTGCACACTCCAAGTCAAAAGTCTAATTACACACTCCCAGCGAGGCATCTTATTAGAGTCCCAGACAGATATCTCATTATGGCTTACCAGGCAAACATCTCATTACAGAGCCTGGACACATCTGATTTCTCACAAAGCCACCAATCTCATTACACATTTTTGAGAAATACACGTATGAACCGAGGACTTCAGACTTCATACCACTAACCCTGTTCCATCATATCCCATTTTACACCAATTCTTGACAACAGTCACATGAGTTTCAGAGGGAATGGCCTCATCCAGTCCTCAGTGCCTGGGGACAGAGGTAGAAAAATAGTCAGAAAGCATGTATTTAGATCCAAACTACAAAGTCAGCAAAGCTGTACCCATGGACAATTGTCAAGATTGAGGAATCTTTATCTGCTAAACATAGATAACCCGTACATTTTCTTAATTGTTTTTTTTTCTGAAAAACCACACACAAGTAGCACACTCACTTAACTGAAAAAACAAAATCAGTAAGTAGAAAAGGAATCACCGATAATACTATCATTCTAATACAATCATAAATTTCAGATTGTACATTGTAATTAAAAATACAAATCAGTTGACTTTAAGATAGATTATCTTGAATTATCTGGATGAACCTAATGTAATTCATATAAGCCTTTAAAAGCAGCAGAAAGTAAAACAGGGAATTCAGAGAGATTAGAAGCATAATAAAGATTCAACTGGCTATTAATGGCTTAAAGATGAAAGGAGCCATGAATCAAGAAAATGGATCCTCAGTCCTACAACTACAAACAACTGAATTTCAGCCACAACGAAAATGAATTCAGAAGTGAATTCCTCTTCAGAGACTTCAGAAAATAATGCACATCAGCCAAACATTGATTTTAGCCTTGAAAGACCCTGAGCACAGAAGTCAGTCACCTTGTGGTAGAATTCTGACCCGCAGAACTATGATATAATAAATAGGTATTATTTTAATCTGATAAACTTGTGGAAATGTGTCATGCTAATGTGTCAAACTAATATAATGAACATATCTTTATAAATTGAAATTATACTCCACATCATATATTGAAGCCCTTTTATGTGAAAAGGTATCAAAAATATTTGCATATCAAAAATGCATGACAAAATATTTAATGTCTACCTATTTTCTTTATTATCTGTATCATAATTTATATAACTAATAATGTATTTGTGGACATATAGATTTTTTTTTGCTATTAAAAATCGATGCTATTGCAAAACAAAAACAATTCTTTCTGCAGTTGCAACAAAAAGAATAAAATACCTAGGAATAATCAAAGGATGTGAAGGGCCTATACATTGAAAACTATAAAACATTATTAAAAGAAGTTAAAGAAGACAGAAAGAAATGGAAAGATTTTCCATGCTTGTGGATTGGAAGAATTAACATAGTTAAAATGGCCACATTACCCAAAGCAATATACAGATTAAATTCAATCCCCATCAAAATCCCAATGGCATTTTTAAAGAAATAGAAGAAAAATAATCATATTTGTATGGAATCACTAAAGACCCCGAACAGCCAACACAATCCTGAGACAAAAGGACAAGTCCAGAGGTATCATACTCCCTGACTTCAATTTATACTACAAAGTGACAATAATCAAAACAGCATAGAACTGGCAGAAAAACAGACAAATGGCAGAAAAACAGACCAATGGAAAAGAATTGGGAACCCATAAATAAAGCCACATGTTATGGGCAGCTAATTTTCAACAAAGGAGCCAAAAGCATGCAATAGAGAAAAGAAAACCTCTTCACTAAATGGTGCTGGGAAAATTGGAAAGCCAAGTGCAAAAGAATGAAATTAGACTGCTACCTGTCACCATATATCAAAATTAACCCAAAATGGATCAAAGATCTAAATATAAGACCTGAAACAATAAATTGCATATAAGAAAGCATAGGTACTAAACTTATGCACCTTGGGTTCAAAGAGAATTTTGTGAATCTCACCTCAAAGGCAAGAGGAGTAAAAGCCAAAATATATGAATGGGACTATATCAAACTAAAAAGTTTCTACACAGCAAGAGAAACTATCAACAAACAAAGAGGAAACCCACCGAATGGGAGAAGATTTTTGCAAACAATGCCTCAATAAGGGGCTAATATCCAACATATATAAAGAACTCATACAAGTCAACAACAACAGAAATAAACAATCCAATTAAAAAGTGGACAGGGGACATAATCAGACAATTCTTCCAAGGAGACATACAAGCAGTCAACAGATACATTAAAAAGAATGTTAAACTTCACCAGCTATTAAGAAAATGCAAATGAACAACCCACAATAAGATACCACCTCACACCTGTTAGAAAAAGAAATGAAAGAGACAGAGGAATATATCAAATGGCACCTTGAATACGTACCCTTCAGTATCCTGAGATTTGGAAACCCTATTGAACAAATAACCTGTTTTCTTCAACAAAAGATTACACTGGAAAGCTGTTAAGTTCTATTTATAAAAACACAAAATTAATACTAAATATTTAATGATATTAAGGATTTATTGTTAATTTTGTTTTGGTATTATACTATTGTGGTTTTGTTTACAAAAAGAACTCCTACCTATTAGAAATAGATAGTTAAATATTTCTGGATAAAATAATATGATGTCTGGTATTTGCTTCAAAGTAATTCTAAGGGCAGGATAAATGAGTGGAGATATAGATGAAATAATATCGTCCTTGTTGAACCTGCATATGTGGAGATTCATTGTGCCATTTTCTCTTCTTTTGTATATGTTTGAAAATTACTAAATTATTTTTTAATCATAAGAATTTTAATAAATTAAAATATATTTCAAAGGATATGGTGAAACATAGTTGCATATGCTGTTTGTTAAGGTACAAAGTGTTCTACACTTTTAGGAAAGCATTTGTTACATGTTAAATAGTTAAATAATAAGTATTTAAAAGTGTATGCCATTGACATAATAATTTCAAACCCAGGAGTCTAGTCAGTCTTAAGGTGTAATCAGAAATACAAATAAGAACATATGCCTCAAATTATTTGTTAAAGTAAAATATAGAGTCAAGTGAGACATTCAATAATAGAATAGATAAGTAAAATATATCTATACAGTTGAATATTACATGGATATGTCTGATGTTTCTCAAGAGCTTTAATGACAAGGGAAGCTGAACTCATAAAGCAATGCCAATTAAAATAAGCTGGATTCAACATGACACAGTGTGATTGTACCCAGGTAGGAAATACATGTATACTCAATCATATAGTCATGATAATTCAACTAACATTCTTTACATGTCTTCTATGAGCTGCACACTATAAAAGCTGTTGAAACAGAGTGGTTAAAAGAATTTCAAAAGTATTATTATTGTCTCTATTCTCAAAGAGTTGATGGTCTTTAGTTGGGTTGTTGCCTTGTTTCTGTGGCAAAGGATTGGGTGCAATAATAAGCAAACACAGGCCCTTCTGTTGAGGTATTCACCAATATTTCAAGAAATGAACAGTAAATTACAAATAGTAAGTGCTATGAAATATGATAGCTTAAAACAACAATAGAAGTATTTTTGAGAAATACATTCATAACTCCTCTAGAATGGCAGCGATGTGATTTAATACTGAGACTTAATAAATTAATAGAATTTAATAAACTAAGTGGAATGTAGAGTGAGAAAAGGGGCAAAACATCTAGGAAAAAATCAGAATAAGCAAATGGAAGGTCATGGTGAAATAAGTGAAAACAGTTTAGTGTAGTAAGAATGTAGTTTGCGACCCAATGTTGTCAAGGCAGGCAGGTCCCAGCGGAGGCATGGCATGGTATATAATGAGAGGCATCTGACTAGTATCCTTGGGAAATGGAAACTCATGGCAGTAGGGATGTCTTGGAAATTTGAGGGATTCAAAGTTTGCTTTTCATATTTTCCTGTAGCTAACAAACTTAAAAAAATAAAAGTGGAAAATGTTTAGGCTAGAGACATTGCAGATTCCTCAGTGGAGGTAACAAATGTGAAAAATGTCATTTAAGGAAGATTAACCAAGCATCAGGGAATGGGTCATTGGCAAAGAGGAAACAGGAAGGGAAGCTCAAAGTAAACAGTTACAACCATCCAAAAAAGAAGTATACTGGCTCTGAGTAAAGGAGCTGACAAGGAGATAAAAGAATTGGTGAATTTGAGACCCTTTGAAGGAAGACGTGACAAGACTAATGAGTAAACTGTAAGTGATAAAAGAGAAAGATGGTTCTAAATGTGTAGACTGAGACAAGGAGAGTATTATGTTATCACTTGATACAAGTAGAAGTGTTTTGACAATTAACCATGTAGAAATCACAGGCTCTCCAGCATAATTTTGAGCCGTGTCAAAGCAGCTGTTGGCTCAAAGCAAAGACCCCACATATCTACTGCGCAATATTTGTGACCTATTTGTTCATTCACACATTCTATAAGCACCAACCTCTGGGAGACATCCACTCTGTGATAGTAAAGGCCTTTGGGCAGAACAAGAACTAGTAAACCATGTTATATTGAGGATCAAAGTGGCTATTTCTTAAATGATGTGGCAAGGCAAATAATTAAGTGAGAAGTGGTAAGTATTCTCAAAGATATTCATGCTAGAGCAATACACTTTGTTCAAAAATGCAACAGAAAGGAAAAACTGCCATTTTTTTATATTTATCTGATGTATTTTACCTATGCAACAGGTCCATTTAATAGTTGAAGTGAAAGCATTTATCACAGGTGGAATTTCTATTGTATTGAATAAGATTCATTATTGTTGTAAAGGTAAAGGAGCTACATTATCTTAGAGCAAAATAGGTGGGTTTGAACACTAATACACTTGACTTCTGTTCATCTGTCTTCTCATACATTCTAAATGGAGAGGTGTTAAATTCATTGCAGCATTATTCACGGTGGCCAAGACATGGCAACAACCAAGGTGTCCTTCAATAGATGATTGGATAAGGAAGATGTGGTACATACGTACAGTGGAATATTACTCAGCTGTAAGAAACCATGAAATGCTGCCATTTTGCCATTTGCAACAACATGGATGATCTTAAGATTATTATGCTAAGTGAAATAAGACAGATAAACTCGAGAATCATGATTTCACTCATATGTGGGATATAAAACTAAAAGCAACAAATGAACAAGACAAACAAGCAAACAAAAACTCATAGACACAGACAACAGTTTAGTGGTTACTAGAGGATAAGGATGGGAGGGTAGTAGAAGAGGGTAAAGGGGGTCAAGTATATGGTGACAGAAGGATAATTGACTTTGGGTGGTGAACACACAATGCAATACATAGGTGATGCTTTATAAAATTGTATACTTGAAACCTATGCAGTTTTATTAACCAATGTCACCCCAAAAAATTTAATAAAAATTTTAAAAGTTGTGCATTAGTTAATAAATCAACAACTCAGGCCATTCCAAGTTAGAACTCTGCTGTCCATTAGGTGATTTGCTGGTTATTTTCATATCTGTTAGCACAGTACTGATTTGTAAATGTTGCTACATCCCACTTTATAACAATAAAAAGGGAGAAATATGGAAAAATTAAAGTATTGATATAAGAGATAAGAACTTTGAGTCTTTTAAACTAATGCAACTGAGACTAAAAAAAGACATATTTTATGCTGATAGAGAAACTCCTTAACTTTTCTAAGATCAACATCAGTAAACTTAAGCCATTAAAGGGGAAAAAAAATTGATGTGTCCTTACATGCATTAGACTAATTTTAGATTCCTGTAACTGAAAGTCGTGGTTATAATAAATGACATTAGCTTGATTTTCTCAACTTGATAATTGTGTACCTTTACACAATACATTCTTCTATAGAGAAGAAAGTTCAGAGTTTCAGGTCATGGGGGGCACTTTTCATCCATGAATCCATTGTAGACTCATGGCAACCATGTGAGGAGATTATTATCACCCGTATCTCATTGATGACAAAACTGGAGTTTATTCAGATTATTAAATTGGCAATACTAAATAATTTATGAATGGTGGAGGTAAGACATATTACATAATGACTATATATCTATATCCATGTATAAATTTACTAAATCTGAAAAAAAAAAAATCCCTGACTATATACGAGTTTGGACAATTAAGTTCGCGAACTCATCCTAGAAAAAGTGCTACATACCTCATTGCTAAATGTCACTATGGTCACCTTTGAAGTGCTCCCCTTGGGAAGCTATGCACCAACGCCAGTGCCTAGTCTACCCTTGAAAGCAATTTTGGAACTCTTTTTCTGGAATGGCCATCAGAGCTGTCATCGTATTACCCTAGATGTCCTGAATGTCATCAAAATGTCTTCCTTTCAATATTTTCTTTATCTTTGGGTAAAGAAAAAAGTCATTGGGGGCTAGATCAGGTGAGTAGGGAGGGTGTTCCACTACAGTTGTTTGTTTACTGGCTAAAAACTCCCTCACAGACAGTGCTGTGTGAGCTGGTGCATTGTCATGATGCAAGAGCCATGAATTGTTGGCGAAAAGTTCAGGTTGTGTAACTTTTTCATGCAGCCTTTTCAGCACTTCCAAATAGTAGACTTGGTTAACTATTTGTCCAGTTGGTACAAATTCATAATGAATAATCCCTCTGATATCAAAAAAGGTTAGCAATATCGTTGCAACATGTTTGCAAACTTAGTTGTCAGTCAGATGTTGTGTGTGTGTGTGCGTGTGTGTGTGTGTGTGTGTGTATGAACTCTTTCTTTCTGTGGTAGAGACTACTCTTACAGTGAGTGAAGTGGTAGATTAATGAAAGATTAATGATAACAGGGAAACCATTAGGAAGTAATAATTATTTAAGCAAGATACATTAAAGGTGTGCAGTGAGGTAGTAACTGAGCGTGAGTTGGAATTTGAGAGGAGGAGAGAATTCAAGAGCTAGATCAGTGGAAAAATAAACAGAAGATGTGACACATGGTAGATCAGAGGAAGGGAGAGGAAGAAGTCAGTGCTACTTGCCAGGTGCTTCTCTTAGGTACCTGCATATATAGTGATACTACTCAACAAAGCTGACACACAGGAGAAGAAGCGAGATAAGGAATGAGGGAATAAGCAACTTTCAGTTTTTGCGTGTGGTATGTGAGGTGCTCTGTGTATGTCGTGTGTGTGTGTGTGTGTGTGCACACACACATGTGTGTTTGTGAATATTACCTAAGTACAGACAGCAGATTAGCAATTGCACAGGGGCCCCCAGATTCCAGGAACAAATTTGGGTTTGTTGAAGCCTGAGACAGGATAAATTAATTCAATGAAAATGTGGAAAGAAAGGCTGAGAACAAATATTGAGAAACCAGTATTTAAAGCAGAGAAAGGGGTGGGTGGTGTCTGTAGAGAAGAATCACAAGATTTTCTCAGAGAAGACACATGAAAGAGTGTTCATGGCAAACCAAGGAAAGCGTTTTAAGATGAGTGTAATCTGCATTTGCAACAATGCCATAGAAAGATCCAGCAAGAATTTACAGAGTTCTTGGATTTTAGTTAAAGATCACTGATGACCTTGCGGGTAACAGTCAGGGGGTGTGACAGAGACTGGACTCAGTGAATTAAGGTGTTGAGTGTGTGTGACCAGGGTTGGGGTGGTAGGAGAAGGTGAACGCAGTGTAGAAGTAGCAAGCACTGGGTAAGAAAAAAAAATATTGATAAAATAGAGCTGGTGGAGGAGGATACAAGGTCAAGGGTGATTTTCTTTAAAAAAGAATTTTTTTTGAGTATTTGAGAATGCTGAAAAGCCTCTGGCAGAAAGAGAAAGACTCAAAATTTTAGGAAGGCAGACATGGTTAACAGAGAATATTTCCCAAAGAGGTGTGAGGAGGTGCTGCTAGTGTATTATTTGTCAATTGTTTATTTTCTGTCTCAACTCAGTCATGAATCAGCTGTGTGCACTTTGGCTTGTCTACCTAATGTCTTTATGTCTCTTTTTTCCCATTTGTAAAACAAAAGTTTGAATTACTTTTGTTCTATGAGACTCATTCTGGATATAAAAAAGATACTTTACACTAAGCATGCAAAATCACACCTTAACAGAAACAGCGCATATTTCCACTCTGATGTTTATCCCAGGCAATTTCAGATGTCACTGGCTATTTTGTTATGTGGGCAGTGAGAGTCCACTGGGACCTTAATTGACAGTTGGAATTAGAAAAGGCTGCCACCTCCTGGATCTTCATATTCATCATCTGGTTACCTTCCATTGCCATTCCCCAGGAGACACATCCTGGAAATCACTTCCATTGAAATTTAATAGAGAATTCATTGCTTCAAGACACCTATCCTGTTTAGAAAGGCATTCATATTCTAAAACATGTCCAGGACATACTTAGGTTTCTTTTGTATGCTATATGGAACTATGACTACATTGCAAAACAGCAAGTGAATGCTCTCTGAAAGCTTTAAGTACAAAGCAAAATTGACTGTGGACAATTGCATGTGATTAATGAGGAGGAGGCTAATTAGAACCAAGAGTTATGGTGGGTGATGATTTCCTCCACCTGCCCTCGGCACCTGCTAACAATTCAGGAGTAACCCTTTGCTCCTCTGACTATCAGGTGAGAATTTGCAGTCTCATAGTATTTCCCCATTAAGAAGCATAGACTGTAGAGGTGACCACCATGTTAGATCACCTTTAACAAGCTTTGACCCGAGGCAAGAGCCCAAGTCCTGCTGCAGAAACTCTAATGACTTCCCCAATGCACATACTTAGAAGAGTGGATGCTACAGTAGGCCAGAGAAAGCAATGTTAGGATAAAAATATTCACATTTTTAGTGCCCACATTTATTTTGTTAACCACCCCAGTTTGTTTCCATTTCAAGGGACATCTCACAGTTAATGACATGGTGGTGATTTTATCACAGGTGTCCAAGTCCATCCCTAGAACAATACCATTCATCATATGTACTTTGGTATAACCATCAGTGTGGCAAGAACAATGTTCCTTTAAGTCCTTTTTTATTTCAGAAAAGGAGTACATTCATTTAAAGGAAGGAAGGAAGGAACTAATTTTAGACTTTGAAATGCTGAGAGCCAGAAGCATAGAAATAACTGTGTTGAATAAAATATTATAATAACCATAACAGAAGTCTACACCATCGGGTATCCTGAGTATTCTGTTTGCTTTAAAAGAAACACATTCAAAATAGTTTAATTAGGAAAAGGAATGTACTGAGTCATGTAACAAAACAGGAAAAAGACACAGACATTGAAGCCAGGGACAGAAATTGAATTGTGATTCTCTCTGTATCTTTTTTCTGTTTTTCTCCTCATGAAATTTCATTCTTTAACAACTGTTTAATCCATGAAGCTAGAATCCTGGCTCCGAGCACACCTAATCTTACATCTTTCCAGATTTCTCACACTCCCAGCTCTTACCTGAAAACAATCTGATAATAACACCAAATTGCAATGGCTTACTAATCCCTGGGACTAATCTTTCTGGTCAGCACGTGGGGCACAGTGCCTGGACTATGAAAAGAGCCCTCAAGCCCAGCCCTCATTAGCACCAACTAGTGTCCAAGATGTGCAGTCTCCCAAAGAAGGAAAGGATGTAAGGGGAAGAAAGAACTGTAAATGTCCACTGCATATGGTTAGGGCCGAAAGGAGGAAAACAGTGGTTTTACCTGGGATAGCTGGAACCTACGTCATAAATTAGATGAAGCTTGTGTTGAGCCTTGAAAGACAAGTATGGGAAGAGGACATGGGAACGTACTCTATGCAGATGAAAGAACACAGACAGCCAGACACGTTCATGGGAAACGCACCTAATTCAGCACAAGATTTAATACCATGTTTCCCCGAAAATAAGACTTGGTCTTATATTAATTTTTGCTCTGAAAGACGCATTCGGGTGATGTCTTATTTTTTCATGTACAACAATCTATATTTATTCAAATGCAGACATGTCATCTTCTTCTGGAACATCGTCATAATGTACTGAATGCATCTGTCTGACTGACGATCGTAACTGGGGCTTATTTCCAGGGTAGGTCTTATTTTCAGGGAAACATGGTAAGTGAGGTATAGATAGGGATGGTCAGGACCCAGGCTGAAGAAAAACCCAGCAGCCTCTCCTGGGGCCCTCACATGTCATGCTTAGGGATTTAGAGTTAAAACCCCAAGTACAATGGGAAGACTTGGAAGGATTTTCATAAGATTTGCCTTTTTAAAATTTTCCTCCAGCAACTTCACTGAAAATTAACTGGGGCAGAGATAAGGAGGTAGCAGCAGAGACAATGAGACACAATAGAAGGCTTTTGAAATTCAATTTCATCATTAATTAATACATTTTTTAATGAAAAGAAAATGAGACTAATTTAAAAGTTGTGTTCCATTTTATCAGTTCTTTTGGCTGAACCATTGAGAATCATGCACTATGCTTGAGTAGTTTAAGTGGTTGAGATTATTTTTCTGTTATATTTTTTTTTCTTTTCTTATTAGGTGTTTTAATGATCATGGCCCTCTTAATGTCTTAAAAATTAAAACATCATCAACAAGCATTGCAGAGTTAAGAATACGGGGAATCACATTCCCAATGCACATCTGAAACCGATAGCAAATCGTAACAGATCGGTTATACTAGAATTTAGCTTTTAGTTAAAAATATTAAATTAGCTCTTTTAAGAGTAATAGTTGCACTGAAATGTACTCATGCCCTAGGTCCTGGAGGCCTGCCTGTAAAGCAAGTTTCAGGAAAGAATATAAATGTATACTTAATAGAAGAATGTAAGTTTTGTTGTTGTTTGTCTGTTTGTTTGTTGCTCTTAAGAGATAGGATTACTGATTCACAATCCCAAGATGTCTTGCAGAATGCTTTAAGCAGGAAAGACCATCTGGCCACAGTCAGGAAGAGCCCTAACAGGATGTGACCAAGAACTAAAATCAAATTAAGAAAATTGCTGAAGCTTGAACAAGAACTGACCAATCAACGTAGCCCACCACCCTGAACCCCTTACTTATTATGGTTATTCATGATGTTTGGCATTTAACCCCCTCTATGGTAAGCCATCAAGGAGTTTCTGTTTTTAAGTGATAGCTTCCTGTTCTCCTTGCCTGAAGCCCTGAAATAAAGTGACTGTAATTCCTCCACTACAATTCTTGGGTTTTAGTGTTTGGCACTGCTGTGCGCTGGGCTGATGAACTCTTTTGTTCCGTTACACATCTAATGTGTGTGTGTGTGTGTGTGTGTGTGTGTGTGTGTGTGTGTGTGTGTGTCTTAATAACCTCACTTAATACTGTACTTGGAGTGTGTAAGAATGCTGGTGTCATTCATTTTGCTATCTCTGTCTCACAGGGCACAAGACAGCTTACTAAGAGAAGAACAAAAAGAGTACAGGGGAGAAAAGGAAATGAAGTGTTGGCCATTATATGTTTATAATTCAGAGTACAAAAGATTTAGTTCGCTCCTTAAAACCAAAATGAATAGTAGACTTGAATACACACACACACACACACACACACACGGTGCCAAAAAAACATGTACACATTTTAAGAAAGGAAAAAACTATTAAAAATGTAATACTCAATATATACTGATAACAAAAGATGAATACAAGTCATGTTTGACTTCAGCGTCCAGACATTTTTGATTATGATGAACTACTGCTTGAGCAATGTTGACCAAAGCGTCCACTTGTATACATTTTTTGGGCGCCCCCAGTATGTGTGTGTGTGTGTATACAATGTATATATATATATAAAACTGTCATGCAACATTTGCTGGCTGAATTTATATTGTTTTTATATCTAAAATATTAAGTATATTTGCCATCAGGTCTCCCATTTATACCATAGTGCACCTACAACAGCTGTTTTTATATACTTAAAATTTTTACAATGCTAGGCTATTTCTGCTGTCATAGTAGTACAATAATTACAGATGTGGTATGAAAGTCCCAGCATAGGAGTCACCATATTGTCTGTTCCCAGTTGTGCCCGTAATTTGCTTTGTGAAGTTTTAGTAATTTCAACACTTGTGTCACTTCCTTTCTACATAAGCAGGAATTGGCATAGATTAACTCTGGTCTCTTCTACTATGTATGGGAAGTCTCAAATTTGTACCGTCAGTCTTTTTGCGGACAGGTGATACTTCCAGAGACTAAAAGCACATGCTCGCTGTCCCTTGCCAAGGAAAAATAAACCATCTTCCCACAAGCCCATTTGTTTAAAAACAACCTCATTCCAGATAATGCCATTAATGGGGTTATTTTAAAGTAGGTCACCCTGTATGTTTTTCCTTTCAAACTACCAGCTGTTAACTATATTTTGATGCTTGGCTTTTCTTGTTTCTAAATCATGGCCCTTTCTTCAGTGTTTATTGAAGAACAATCTCTTAAAATGATACTATCTACAATTTCATTGCCTCATCACTCAAACTCAATGGATGGCTTTGTAGCGACTTTCACAAACTATTCTTCAAGAATGAAAGTAGGTTTTCAGATTGGGAAATGGCTTTGGAGTTCTTGACTAGTACTCCCAGATGGAATTTAGGGCCAGCTTCCAAAACAATATCAAGTGAAGTCATCATCATTTTAAAAGAAGAAAAAATCAAAAAGCTCAACATGCTTAAGCATAATGTTGTTGAATAGGGGAAACGAATGAACACTCTAGTCCTTCCTTTGCTCTTCTCGGGGAAAAAACGCCATTCCCTTCCCATCTGGGGGATCATTTTTACTTATTTATTTTATTTGTTAATTAAAAAATGATCCCTTTATCTCACTGTGGTTTTTCTTCAAATCTCAAGTCTAATCTCCGTCCACTGTATAGTTCTGTGAGAGACATCTGTGATTCAAACTGTTCGGATCCAATATCACTTATAAGTAAATAAATGCATATTAAAATATAATAAATTATATTTTTATTAATTTTGACATGTTTATTAATCCAGACAATTTATTAATCGCAACAAAAGTTTATTTTATGGATGTTATTGTAGAAAAATAGATACCCTGAGGCATTGTTGTTGTAAGTAAAAATTACAACAATCTCTTAGGAAGGCTTGGCAGTACACATTAAAATTTAAAATAAACATGTTTGACCCAGTCAAAATATATACATATACATATATATATATGTCTCAAGCATGCATTCTAAAAATTAATGTATATGTGTATATGTATGTTTATAGACACACACACACACACACACACACACACACACAAGAGCTATTGGTACAAAAACAAATTAAATGACCATCACTAGGTGGTTGGTAAAACATATTGAAATGCATTATTTTGATAAAATTCTAAACACCTATTTTTAAAACAAGGTAGGTTTATATGTGCTAATTAGGAAACACCTCTAGGATAAAACCCAGGTGCAGAATAAAATGTATTTGTTGTGCTCTCTAGTTGGGATACATAGATATGTGTGTGGACACATTGCAATGTTCCTAATGCTTCCCATGCTTAAACTATCTCTGAAAGAGTGAAAAGAGTTCTTATCTCGGAAAAACTGACAATGGAGGCTGACTGAGCAGTGGATCCAGGAGACTGGAGGAACAAGCAGGAGTGTGTGTTTTCATTGTCTATACTCTTGCTCAGTTAGGATTTTTGCAACGGGAAAATATTAGGTTAATCTCATGAAGAGGCAGTGCTCTTTAAAATAAAAAGAAGATTAAAATCAAAATGGATCACTATAATGCAGGGTATCTGGTCCCACTCAGAACGCAGGATGTGGTGAGGCCAAAAAGAACACTCACGGAGCCATAGATAGGGGAGTCATACCACTATATTCTCGATGGTGGCTGGGTTGGAGACACAGGAAGCAGGAGCCACACGATCCACAATCTGCCGACCGTTTCTCTGCCAACCAACCCCTCTTGCTAGCTGCAATCCGCCATCTGCTTCTCTGCCAACCAACCAACCCCCTTGCCAGCATAGCCACGGCAGTTATATTAGTGGCTAATGGCTAACCGGTAACAGCTGATGGCCACCCAGCCACAGCAGATGGCCATTTTATTACAGCTGATGGCCATCTAATAACTGAGCCAGCACCTTTCCACGTGAGGCCGAGAGCCTGGAAACAGCTCTCTGGGACTCTGTCCCCACAATCACGTCTCCTTCTTGTTTACAGTGCCATTTTTGATAATTCCTGCAACCTCAGACTAGACTCTAGTAGTTTATAGTAATTCCCAGAAACTGCTGGGCAATTCCTTCCTCTTTGCATCATCCTTCCAGTTCATACCCTCCTCCTGTTTTTCAGAGCTCACTATGGTCCTCACCTCCTTTGTGAATATTTTGCTGTTCATTACTGTGGGGATTCTCCACCTCCACCTCCTTGGGAACCTTCTGCTGCTTCAGAAAACGAATGGGAAGTTAAAAATCGCATTTCCCAGGCTCTTTGTGCAGCTGTGTTTCCTGATGCAAACTAGGTTGTGCTAATTAGATGCTCTTGTAAGAGGTTCTAAGGTTTTTCTGTGACGGTGTTGCAGTATTTCAGCATCCGTTATTTTTTACCTAGGTGTCCAAGAGGCACTCAAGTAGCAGTGACGGTAATCAGTTTTCTTATTTAGCCATATGAATTCCTGCATCACAGCTCCTGTAATTGGTTCTTGGACTCAGTAGTTTGGCACATCCATGGGGGTAGCATTTTGGGAGACCGTCCTGGAAGGTCTGCTATACGCAAAAACAAGATGATCTAATAAACATAACAGTCAGCGAATGTGCTCAGAAATAGGAGTAAAAATTATATAATTCCATTCTAGAAAATTGAAAAGTAATTGAAGTCAGGATAGTGGCTAACTTTTGTAAGGGAAGTGGCTAACTTTTGTCTGATTGGGTCATAAGGGAAACCATTCTGGTTTTATTAATGTTCTTTTCCTTTTTTCTTTTTTAATGTGGGTGGATATGTGATTTAATTAATAACCAAATTAAATGACGTGTTCACTAATAATTTATGTAATTTTCTGTATGTACAGTTTTAGTCCAATTTAAAAAATACTTAAAACTGTAAATTTGATAAAACTCATTTTATTATTTAATTGGCTTTATGTCACGCAGGGTGTCACGTGGGGTCTCTGGTCCTGCTCCCCACATAGGAATACAGGATATGGGGAGGCCAGAAAGAAACACCCACAGAGCCATAGATAGGGGAGTCATACTGCTATATTCTCACTGGCAGCTGGACCGGAGACACAGGAAGCAGGATCCACACGATCTGCAACCCGCCATGCTAACTGCAATCCGCGCTTGCTAGCTCAGCCACCACCTTCTTGCTAGCCCCCATTTACTGTTGGCATAGCCACAGCAGTTATATTAGTGGCCAATGGCTCTCTGGTTACAGCTGAAGGCCAACTAGCCACAGCTGATGGCCATCCAATCACAGTTGATGGCTGTTTACTACCTGAACCAGTACCTTTCCACGTGAGGCCGAGAGCCTGGAAACTGCACTCCTGGCTCTGTCCCCACTCCTGGCTCTATACTTTACTTGTAGTGTGTGCTGACTTGTGTTCCCTGGAAAGATTATGTTGAAGTCCTAAATCACTGGCAGCTGTGAATGTGACCTTAATTGGAAATACAGTGTTTGCAGATATAATCAAGTTAAGAAAGATGTAATCATACTGAATTAGAGTTGACCCTAAATCTCATAACTGGTGATCTTACAAGGGGACACACAGGGAAGAAAGTTATGTGGTGACAGAGGCAAAGACTGGTCTGATTCATGTGAAAGCCAAAACTGCCAAGGATTGCCGAAAACCACCAGAAGCTAGGAAGAGGCAAGGGCCGATTCTTCCCTAGAGGCTACCAAGACAACCAACACCTTGATTTCATTTAGCCTGTGAGAGAATAAATTGCTGTTTTCTACCATTTCTGCCCTAATCAATTTTCTACTCTTGTGTAACTGTGGGGACAGAGCCCCAGAAAGCAGTTTCCAGGCTCTCGGCCTCACATAGAAAGGTGCTGGCTCAGGTAGTAAATGGCCATCAGCTGTGATTGGATGGCCATCAGCTGTGGCTAGTTGGCCATCAGCTGTAACCAGTGAGCCACTGGCCACTAATATAACTGCCGTGGCTACGCTAGCAGCAAATGGGGGCTAGCAAGAAGATGGTGGCTGAGCCTGCAAGAGGCGCAGTGAGGGTTGAGAATTGTGTTGCTCCTGTTTCCTGTTTCTCCAACCCAGCCGCCAGCGAGAGCATAGAGATGTGACTCCCCTACCTATGGCTCCGTGGGTATTCCTTTTCGGCCTCACCATGTTCTGCATTCTTATGTGGGGAGGGAGAGCAGAGACCCCGCAGGTCGCCCCACATGACAGTAACAAAATAAATTTCTACGAGGTCTGACAAGTTTGAAAACTTGTTGCAATGATGCTGCCAACCTTTTTTCATATCAGAGGAATTTTTCATTATGATTTTGTACCAATTGGACAAACAGCTAACCAAGTTGACTATTTGGAAGTGCTGAAAAGAGTGTGTACAAAAGTTAGACGATCTGAACCTTTTGCCAACAATTCATGGCTTTTGCATCACGACAATGCACCAGCTCACAGGGCACTGTCTGTGAGGGAGTTTTTAGCCAGTAAACAAATAACTGTATTGGAACACACTCCCTACTCATCTGATCTGGCCCCCAATGACTTCTTTACCTGAAGATAAAGGAAATAATGAAAGGGAGACATTTTGGTGACATTCAGGATATCAAGGGTAATACGATGACAGCTCTGATGGCCATTCCAGAAAAAGAGTTCCAAAATTGCTTTGAAGGGTGGACTAGACACTGGCTTTGGTGCATAGCTTCCCAAGGGGAGTACTTCAAAAGTGACTGTGGGGACAGAGCCCCAGAGAGCAGTTTCCAGGCTCTCGGCCTCATGTGGAAAGGTGCTGGCTCAGGTAGTAGATAGCCATCAGCTGTGGCTGGTTGGCCGTCAGCTGTAACCATTGAGCCATTGGCCACTAATATAACTGCCGTGGCTACGGAGGGAAGTTGAGGAGAGAGGAGGAGAGAGGAGGAGACTGACGGAGAGTGGAGGAGAGTCAGTCGGTTGGCAGCAAGGCGGACAGCAGGTCGCACGTCGTGTAAACCCAGCGAGACCATAGTGGTATGACTTCCCTATCTATGGCTCCGTGGGTGTTCCTTTCTGGCCTAGCCATATCCTGCGTTCTTGTGTGGGGAGCGGGACCAGAGACCCCGCAGGCCACCCCGCTGGACGCCTCGCATGACAGTGACCATAGTGATTTTCAGCAATGAGGTATGCAGCACTTTTGCTAGGATGAGTTTGTCCGACCTCGTATCTCCTTTAGAAAATTAAACTTCTTCCTGGGTGAAATATGAAGAGTAAGTTTTACTTCCTGCACTAAACCCCAAGTGACAAGATCAACTGTTGCTCGGGAGGTGGCTCACATGTCCTGTCACTTCACTTAGAGAGACGGCCCATCAGTCCCCGGTGTTTGGTGAGGACACCTTCACATGCCTCCAGATCCTATCACCATCTGACTTTAAGCAAAATCTGTCCAGCCCAACTGTAGAATTTAGGAGATGTAATAGGAAACTACCTCATGCCACTGCGTTCTGCGGCAGCTTGCTATGAGGTAATAGAGAACCAGAACATAGATGCAATACCTTCTCCTATCTTATGATACTCACTTTGAACTGTTTTTTTTTTCCCTAATGTACTTGCACTGCATTTGTTTCCTCAGAATTCTGGTCTTTCTCTGTCTGCTGGCCATGTTGGAAATTTTCCTCATGTGTACGGCAATACTTGGGTGTTCATTCCGAATCAAGAGTGAGATTCTAGAACCAGATGGGAACCTGTGGGATGAGAGGGGCTTGCTAGCAGATTGATTTCCCTAAAATGGGATGAGCAGCATCTCCGAGGTGCTGTGAATTCACATGTTCACTAGTTACGGGTCTCTAGGGAATAAACCTTTGTTCCCTGATATGGCGGGAGAAGAGATTCGGGTTCTAACTGCTTTTTATTCAGAATTTAAATCATTTCCCCTGTTTTCAGCCTCATCCCTATCCTTCCTAATGGCATAGTGTCTCTGAGTCCTGTAGTTCTGCCAGGTGTGTACTGGAAAGCTCCATGCTTCCCTGTAGCATTTTGCTCTTGCTCTCTTTCACATTTTCCCAACAAATGAGGATATCTTTCGTCAGTTGTCACACATCCTATTCTTTTAGTCTGCGAATTTGTATCTTTCTTGTTCTTTTGCTACCAATTTAATAGGCTTTCAGGAGGGTACAAAGATCAATACGTACATTCCGTAAAAATTTTAATTATGTATTTCCCTTTTGAAATAATGTCAAATTACAGAAAAGTTGTGAGTACAGTAGGAATAATTTTTCCTTCATTTTCTGAAAGTGAGTTGTTGACATGATACTCTATTACTGCTGAATACTTTTTGCATGTACTTCTTACAAAGACATTGTTTTATACATTCATAACAAAAACATTAAAATAAAATTAAATATTAAAAATTATCATGTGAATCTTCAGATGACTGAAGTTTTAGTAAGTGTATCATTACTTTCCAGTTCAGAATCATATTGTCCTATTAGTTGTCATTTCTCTTTTGGTCTCTTTCAATCAGCAATAGTTAGGGAATTTTTCATTGACTTTCATGAACTTGAAAATTTTGACAATTGCAGGATAGCTATTCTGCAGAATTTCCATCAATTAAGGCTTATCTGAGATTTTCTTGTAATTAGATTTAAGTTATCCCTTAATGGCAAGAATATCACAACACTGATGCTGAGTGCATCCTATTAAGTGGCACCCAATTTTGATTCGTCCCATTACTGGGATGTGGACTTTAATCACTTGACTAAGGTGCTATCTGCCAGGCTTCTCCACCATAGAGTTACACTATTTTTCCCGTTTGTAATTAGAAAATATTTCATGGGGAGACACTTTTATTCTAGCTTAATTGAAATATAAATGATATTTACCATTGTGTAAGTGTAAGGTGTACAACATGATGATTTGATATACTTATATATTGTGAAATGATTACAACAGCGGGGTTAGTTAACACCGCTATTCCTCACACAATTACTTTTTTCTTTGATGGTAGAAACATTTAAGGTCTACTCTCTTAGCAACTGTCAGTTTTACAATACATTATGGTCAACTGTATTCACCATGCTGTGCATTAGAGTCTCAGAAATAATTTATAACTAGATAGTTGTACCCTTTGCCCAACCTCTCCACATTTGCCCCCTGCTCAGGCCCTGTGGCGTATCCTTATATGGTTTCTATGAGGTCTGTATTTTCTTTTTTTCTTTTTCTTAGATCCCACATGTAAATTAAATCATATATATTTGTCTTCCTCTGATTTATTTTACTTAGCATCAGTCCCACAGGGTCCATCTATGTTGTCACAAATGGCAGAGTTTCCTTTTTTCTCATGGCTGAATACTATTCGACTGTATATACCCCATTTTCTTTGCCCATTCTTCTGCAGTGTGACACTTAGGTTGTTTCCATAGCTTGTCTATTGTCAATAATGCTGCAATAAAATCAGAAATGAAAGACGAGACATTAAAACAACTGATAATAATACAGAAATACAGAGGGGTTCATAAGAACTACTAAGAACAATTAAAAGCCAACAAATTGGACAACGTACAAGCCATGGATACATTCCTAAAAACATGCAAACTATAAAAACTGAATAACGAAGATGCAGAAAATCTGAACAGAGGAATAATGAATAAGGAGATTGAGTCAGTAATACACAATAACCCCTCTCAAAAAAAAAGACAAAAAGCTTAGGCTCAGTTGGTTTCCCTGGTGAATTCTACCAAACATTTAAACAAGAATTGATGGCAATCCTTCTCAAACTCTTCCAAAAATTAAAGAGGGAATACTAGCAAACTCATTTTACAATGCCAGCATTACCCCTACACCAAAGCCAGATAAGGATGCTACAAGAAATGAAAGCTACAGTCCAATAACCCTGATATATATATAGGTGCAAAAATTATCAACACCATATTAACGAACTGAATTCAACATGATAGTAAATGGATTATACACAATCAAGTGGGATTTAACAGAGGGCTGTTCATGTGGTAACTCTCAAAGTAAGCTAGTAATGAAATTCCAAGTAAGTTAATGCGAGTATATGTCTATACAACATATTCTATCAATTGAAGAGCATCTCTGAATCATGACACTTCATCACGTAATAAGAAAAATGTTACCAGCTTAATGAATTATTAATTCCTTTTTATATTGGCTATGAAAAATACTCATTTTTACACGTATTATTGCTGTTAATGTTATTTATGTAAATGTATTTAATCTGCATCTATAATTCTATCCATCTCTCTAATGTAGATAAATATTAATTCATATTACATGCTTGTTATGTGTTAAAATCTAACATTCTAAAATTGGCAAAAAGTATAAACTGGTTTATTTAGCAAAGTGGTAAACACAGGGTAAAGAATCAGCTCTTCACCTTTGTTTAATTTTAAAAAAGTATAATTATTCTATGTACATATTTATTCTGAAAAGTCAGACATCATTTAAAAGACAGGTTAGAAAATTGACACTAAGAAGACCTAAACTCTGGCCTTGCTTCTGCCAACAGCTAGCTCCCTGTTTAATGTTGAGCAAGCATGTTCATTTCACCAATTGTAATTTCAACTGTGTAAAAATTTCATATGATTATGTGTCCTAAGACTTTTGTATGATGATAACACTTTTCATGTATAGAATAATATTAAAGCTTTCTAAACTTCCTTAAAGAATAATTGTAGATTACATTGGTATTTATTTTCATTTTAAGTTATGCAAAATATATGGGGTTGACATATAGTTTCGGATTTTGAATTGACAGGACATCAAAAAAGACAGATGACCAATATGTTAAGTTTGTCCCCAGCTCTGATACAGCAAAACAATAAAACAGTAGTCATTCAACATTTTCATCTAGTAAATGTAGGCTTTTTATTATGCAGTGATCTCATACTAGTCAGTGTTAATGGACATAAAGAACTTTAGTATCATTTCACTCTTTTTGGACATCTCACTTCTCCTCAGAAATACTACCTGGAAGTACGTGGAAGTCAACTCCATTTAATTATTCCTTTCAAAGTAGAGTTGGAGTGTACAGTACAAGAACTATCACTAAAGTCAGTTGCCATCATTAAAAATGGTAAGCATTACTTTCTCTCTCAGTATATCCACTGATTGTGTGTCCTTGCCTGTTACAAATGAAAAAAAAGAAACAACACTTATAAATGAGGCCGTTGAATTAGAAGAACGGAACGACTCTGCTTAGACAAATTGGGGTTATTGTTTAGGCTAGTTTTATTTTTTTATGACAGAGTGAAGTGGCTAATAAATCATTTCATTAATTTTCTCCATGAAGAAGTGTTTAGGTACAAAATGGATATCTCAGGAAAATCTAAAGAATGAAAATGGTAACGTAAGAAGAAAAATCTAGCTTGCATTGAAATTCTCTGTTATGGAAGAAGTATTATAGAAGATACAAGTGATAAAGTTCTGTCAACCTGTCCTCTTCAACGATACAAAATAGTGTGACATTAAGCAAGTGAATTGTCTTTATGAGATTTAAACTTCACCTTTCTGATATGCAAAAATAATTATTGACTGTTGAGAGAAGGACTCTGCAGCAGATGAGCAATTGATGTTCTGTTAAATTTCAGTAGTCAATTGTTCTTTTTACATGTGTTATAGCCTATTTTGACTGAGGACTTCTGAGAAAGTTCATTCAAGCCATTTATGAGATCTTTGTTTACTTTTTCTTTATATTTTATGTTACAGTTTTGATATTCTTATTTAGAAATGTTACTAAAAATGTTTTATTAAAATGTTTCATTACACAGTTGTTTTAGTAAATTGAGAAAATGCAGGGTATTATAAAAAATTAAAATACTCATACTTGCACTCAAAAATACTTTGAATTTTCAATATCTAAATGTATTTCAGTACATTATGTTATATGTAAATGTATATGTACAATTATTCTGCTACCAAATGAAATCGCATTAGTTCATTTATTTTTAACTTAACAATATTATGAACATTATTGGAGAGCAATAAATTTAATTCCAAAACATTGTTCTTTATTATTGCACAACATCCCAGCATATTAATTATGTTATGCTACATGTAACCAAGCTGTTATTGTTAGACATTAAAATTGTTCCTGATTTTCATAATTATAAATGGTATTTTTAATATCTTTATTGAGATAAAACTAACATAAAATATACTGCACACATGAAATGTGTACAAATGATAAGGTTTTGTATATGTACATACCTCTGAAAGTGTTACAACACTCAAGATAATAAACATATCCATTACCTTTTCTTTTTATAATTTTTTTATTATTAGTTTCAGGTGTACAAAACAATGTACTAGTTAGACATTTATAACTCTCACAAAGTGATAACCCCTCTCCCCCAATCTAATACCCCTCTGATATTGTATATAGCTATTACAGTTCCACTGACTCTATTCCTTATGCTGTACTCCATATCCTGTGACTACATATATATATTTGTCAACTACAATTATATATATAATTGTAGTTGACAGTCATTATTATTATGATGAAGCTTCAGCTTCAGGTGTACACTGCAGTGGTCAGGCATATCCATTACCTTTTAAGGTTTCCTCAAGACTGTTGGTAATTCCTCATCCCATTTTCAACTTACTTTTCCTCAAGCAACTGCAGACTCCTTTCTGTCACTATATAATAGTTTCCATTTCTTACAGTATTACACAAATGGAATGGTACATTATGTACTCAGTATTGCCTGGCTTCTTTGACTCAGCATGATTCTTTTGAGATTCATCCATGTGGTTCAGTGTAACCATAGTTCATTTATTTTATTGCTGAATAGTATCTTTTGTATTTATATGTTACATTCTATACACTCTCTTGTTGATGTGGATTTGGGCTATTTTTATTTTGGAGCTATTAAAGGTGTTATGAACATCTGTGTAAAAGTCGTTGTATGAATATACATATTTTTTTTTCCTCTTGGGTAAGTATATAAGCATGGAATGGCTTTATCATAAGATAGTTGTATATTTACCTTTTGGGAACTATCAAATTGTTTTCCAAAGTGGTTCTACTACTTCATATTCCCACCAGTAATGTATGAGTGTTTCAGTTGCTCTACATGATTGACATCATGTGATTTGATCAGAGTTTTTATTTTTAGCAATTCTAATAGATGTGTAGTGTATCTTGTTGAGGTTTTCATTTGCATTTCCATGATGACTAATACAGTTGAACATTTGTTCATGTGCTTATTTGCCAGAAAAAGGACTTTCTCTAACATTTGTTGTAGTGTGGGTCTAAAGGTAATGAATTCTTTCGGCTTTTGTATATCTGAAAATGTCTACTGCCCTTAGTTTTTGAAAGATACCCTGCTTATATAAAACTCCACTTCAAAAATGTATTTTTGTTGTTGTTGTTTCTTTCATTACATAAAAGATATTGCTCCAATGTCTTCTCACATGCATGGTTTCTGGCCAGAAAACTGCTGTCATCTTATTTCTATTTCCTCCCTATATAATGCATCTTTTCTTTCCCCCAATGACACCTTTAAGACATTCCCCTTATCATGTATTTTAAACAGTTTGATTACAATGTATCTTGGTGTGATTTTGCTTATATTTCTTGAAATTGTCATTCATTTAGCTTACTGAGTCTTGGGTTTATAGTTTTCATCAAATCTGGAAAATGTCAGCCATTATTTCTTGAATTTTTTCTGCTACTTTCTCCCTCTTAAACTGTAATTACATGTACATTAGACCACTTGAATTTTTCTACAGATCACTAAGGTTTTTCATTCTTAAATCTTGTTTGATTGTTCCTCTCTGGGCTTTATTTTTTCATAGTTTATGTTGCTGCTTTGGGTCTTTATTTAATATCTTCCATGTCTCTACTTTTGAACATATGGAATATAATTATAATAATTGCTTTAATATCCTTGTCTGGTATTGTAACATCTGTGTCAGATCTGGTTTGGTTTTCCTCCTTAATGCAAATTATAGATTCCGGCTTCTTTACATGTCTGTTCATATTTTATTGCCAGAAATTGTGAATTTTTCCATTTTTCGGTGGACACTGGCTATTTCTTTGTATTCCTGTAAACATCCTTGAGCTTTGCTAAATTATTTGAAAGAAGTTTGATCTTTCTGGGTCTTGCTTTTAAGATTTTTGTTTGTTTGTTTGTTTGTTTGTTTGTTTGTTTGTTTTTTAAGAAAGCACACGGCTTTACTTAGTCAATAACAAATTATTCCTGTCTTCTTAGTGGGGCTGGGACTCGGGTGAGGCCAGTGACGCATCTAGGGTGCAAATGTAAGGAGATATTCATGCTCAGCCTCCTGTGTGTGCCTTTCTGGTATAAGTAGCTACGTGTGAGCGGGGTCCCAGGATGCAAAAGGCCAAAAGGCACTCACTCTCGTGTGCCAGTCCTGCGCTTGCAGGGACCTGAAAGCGAGTACCTCCTTGTACTGGTTCCCCGGGTACCTTACTTCTCTCCTTTATTCCCATCCTGCTTCTGTGAGCCCTAACCCCAAGAATGATACAATTTTCCAGTTGGCTTGGTAGGAACCATCACCTATTCCCAGACCTTTGTGAGCACTGGGCACTGTTGCTAATTCTCTCATGTGGCTCTACCCCAGTGCTATGCAATTTCCTCACACATGCACCAATCAGTACTCTGCTGAATACTTAAGAGAGAACCCCCACATGGCTTTCTAGAGCTGTTTTTCTGAGCATCTTTCTCCTCTTGTGCACTCTGTCCTATAATCTCTACCCAATTTGGCCTCCTGGACTTTTAGCTTCATCTCCCCAACTCAATGTATCCTCCGAGCTTTGTTGAATTACCTCTAGCTGAGCCACAGTCTGGAGACCCTCTCAGGCACTAGTCTCTCAACAATTATCACCTGTTGTTGCTTGATCTGCAATGTCTTAAAAACCATTGTTTCATATGTTTCCCACTACACTAATGTTGATTGAAGTAGGAGGGAAAATACGGTCCCTGCTACTTCATCTCAGGCAGAAGTAAAATATCCTATAAATGGAGTTCTGGAAAACATATTTGTGTTTACATATTTTCACACAATTTCATCTTTTTATGCATGGAAACTGTTTTCTGGAGGGGATCTCTGCCACTCTGAGTGTCTGCCATGCATAGAGCACTCTTCTGAGTTAAAGTTTATGTATGTGCCATGTGCTAGGCATGAGGACTAGATGGAAGATTTGGTTAAAATTAACATTCTGACATAAATATTTAGTATATGTTACTGCTTATTGCAATAATACAAAGAGCGGATTCTGGGCACAGCACACCAATATACAGCAGACTGAATGATGTTAAATGAGCGTGGTTCATTAAGTCTACATGATTGATGATTCCTCAGGGGAGATGTGGTGGTAGTAGTGCTGGTGGTGCTCTTAGCCATACCCAGAGTGAAGTCCCAGCAGTTCACAAGGAAACCCAAATAGGGATTTGTAAAATCTCTTTTATTTTTAACCATTCCACTGTGGATTACCAGCATAATTACCTTTCAAGGTTTCAAAATTGGCTTTAACATGCACAGTAGCATGACCATACAGAATTAATATTCAAGGTCTAGGAATATGTTTTACTCTGTCAGCAGCACCATTTTTCGACACTGACCACAGATTATAAAGTAAGGACAAGGTATCACACAAGTCAGCGATACTGCAACTATAAAGTGACAATGGGTCGTTAGATGAGTTCAAAGCTCAGGATCTCCAGAGCAGATGATGCTGTCACAAAAGATTGGTCCCAGACCATTCCCTGAATGGTCACCACCTGGGTGGTGTCCACCTATCCAGGTACTTTCTTGTCTTAAGCACAATGCTCAATACAGCAGACAGTGCAAGGTGATGGGTCACGTAAAGCAGATTCTCTATCATGAGTTTGAGTCTGAGTCACAGAACCAGAGAAGTGGCAGCAGCAGGTGTAGCAGAAACAAAGACAGAATAACTGACTTAGCACAATGGCCTAACGTGAGAACATTAGCAAAGGAGTCCAGTTGCTGATTGGACAGAACAATAATAAGGAGACTAGAACTGCAGGTATCATATTTTATGCTTTAAATATCCCAGGCTGGAGGGTGCTTGAAACTATTTATAGCAATGATGAAGCTCCTTACTTTCCTGCATATCTTTTAATAAATCCCCAATTTAACCATGTTTTGATTCTTTACCTTGCAGTATTTAGGAGTTTAATACCTGCTCTTTTCCTTTCACTTTCTCAGGTGCAGAAAGTTGGCCTCATGTTTCCTGGCTCATGGTACACAACTATCATATGTCCACGACATACCATTTTCTTGAATTTTCTCTACTTCACACTGATCTCCATCCCTTTTCCTCATAGTCAATGAATGTATTTTAAATATGTCTGTGAGTACATATATATTTTGTAAACTAATTAGTGTTGTTTTGTGGATTTATTTTTAATTTATCTAAATGATATTGAATATAAGACACCTTCAGTTTCTCATATTTTCATACATCACGTGTTTAAGTAGTACACATATTGCACCTTGTACATTTAAATTATTGCTTCTAAAAACTACCTAATATTCTACAGTATTTCTTATATATACTATATATTAATTATCCAGTCTCTAGATTGCCTTCAACTATCCATAATAACAAACAATGTTTTAATTATTATCTTTGTGCAGGTCCCTTTATAGACTTCCTGTTCATAATTGGGATTAATTTTTAGAAATGGAATTATTGGGTCTTAGGTTATGGGAATAATTAACAAAATTCACTCTACTGGCTATACCATATTTCCCTTCCATCAGCATTGCACAAAACTGCTTACTTCCACTGACCCTCACACAACCTCGGGTCATTGGTTTTTCTAATTCTCACCAATCTGATTTCAGTAATGTGGCATTTCATTATATTAGTTATTAATGTACTTTTCTCTTGTTCTTAATGAATTAAAAAAAGAAAACAAAAAATTGCTCACATGCTTATAACTCATTTGGATTCCCTCCCTTTTTAAATTTCCTATTCAAATGACCTTTAAAAAAAATGACATAATTTCCAGTTAAGATGGTGAAGTAGGTAAATGCTGTGCCTGCTTCCTCTCATGACCACATCAAAATTACAACTAAATTACAGAAAAATCACCATTGAGAATCACCTGAAGTCTAGCTAAACCAAAATCCTACAACTTAAAACATACAGAAGCCACCTTGAAACTGGTAGGAGGAGCAGAGATGCAGAATGGGTTAGTCTCACAGCAATGTCTGTCCATTAAAAATTGGGAGGGATAATTCAGCTGCAGAGGTCACCCTGGAGGAGCAACATGTCCTGCCCCCATGCCAGGCTTCCGAGCCCAGCCATGGAGCGAAGTCCTCATAACCCATGGCTGTGAAAACCAGGGGGATTGTGGCTGGGTGAGACAGAGGGTGACTAGAGTCCCAGACAATCCTCTTAAAGGGCCCATACATGGACTCACTCACTGATAGACTCACTTGCTCTGAGCTCCAAAGCTATGGCAGCAGCTTGAGAGGTGCCAGGGACATACAGGGAGGAACAAAGATGTCTGCCTTCAAGACAAGGGCTGGAGGAGCAGCTTTCTCCCAGACAGAAGTGCTGGCAGAATCCATTGTTTCTTTGTTGAGCCCTCCCCACTCCCAGCTTGTAGATGCAGGAGGCCACCATATCTGAGTCTCCATCAACCTGGCTAATAGTGTTCATTCTCCCAACCCTGGTGATTCCCTAAGACCCTATCCACCCAACTTGTGGGCCCACCCAAACTGAAGCCCATGATTTTTTTCATACACATGCCATATCTTGGCTCATGCTGCAGACTTTTTTAAAATCTCTCGAAGGTTTACAAAAGCCAAACAAGCTTCAGCTACCTCTGTTTCTTATCTCTTGCTGAGCAGCTCCAAGCTGGGCACTAACAGCAGCTAGCATCGGTTCCATGGTTGGCCTCTCAAGGTATCTTCAAGCCCAGAGTGGGTGGAGGTGATCTGTGGATTGCTTTGTGGCTCGTGCTAGGTGGCCCTGGACAGGGCACAGGCTGTGGCTGAACTTGACCTTCCATAGGGCCTCTCCTGGAAGGCCACAGGACTGGCATACCCATGGCCAGTTTTGGACCCAGCCAGAGCAACACTCAGCTGCCTCCATGGATGACATACACAACGCATATACCAAGCAGTCACCAGAGCCCTGTCAAAGTGATTCTTACTCAATAGAGTAAGCCCCTGCCCCACAGCTCCTCCACTGTGGTCACAGCAAGTCCTCACAACCAATAATCCTCAGGGTAAATCACCCCCCACACACACATCGATGTGCAAACAGGAAACAAGGCTCAACTACAACAGGAGGGCACAACACAGCCCACACAAGAAACTCACCAGGAGTACCCATCTCAGGTGACCAGGAAGACTGTGCCACTGGACCCCACAGCACACCTGCTATGTAAGGCTACTCTACCAGGACTGGGAGACATAGCAGCCCTACCTAATACATACAAACAAACACATGGAGCCAGCCAAAATGGGGAGACAAAGAAACATTTACCAAATAAAGAAACAGAATAAAGCTCCAGAAAAAGAGTTAAACAAAATGAAGACAAGCACTCTACCAGACACAGAGCTCCAAACACTGGTTATAAGGATGCTTAGTAATCTCAGGGAGAACTTCAACAAAGAGATAGGAAACATAAAAATATAGATAGAAAACAGAAAAAAGAACCAGTCCCCAAAAGAAAACACAGTAACTGAAATGAAAAATACATTAGAGGGAATCAACAGTAGATTAGATGAAGCAGAGGATCAAATCAGTGATTTAGAAGGTAAGTTAGTAGAAAACAGCCAAATGGAAGAGTAAAAAGAAAAAGGAATCCAAAGAAATGAGGATAGTTTCAAAGGCTTCTGAGACAATATCAAGTGTGCCAAAATTCACATCATAGGGGTATAGAGGGAGAAGAGAGAAGGCAAGCAATTGAAAACTATTTGAAGAAATAATGATGGAAAACTTCCCTAACCTGGCTAAGGAAATGCATATACAAACTCAGGAATTACAGAGTCCCAAACACGGTGAACTCAAAGAGGTGCACACCAAGACACATCATAATTAAAATGCCAAAGTTTAAAGACAAACAAAGCATCTTAAAAGCAGCAAGAGAAAAGCAGTTAGTTACCTACAAGGGAGCTCCCATAAGATTGTCAGCTGATTCTTCAACAGAAACATTGCAGGCCAGAAGGGATTGGCACACAATAGTTAAAGTGATGAAAAGCAAGTACCTACAACTAAAATTACTCTACCCAGCAAAGAGATCATTTACAATCAAAGGACAGATAAACAGCTTCCCAAGCAGAAGAAAGCTAAAGGAGTTCATCAGCACTAAACCAGTATTACAAGGAATCTTAGAGAAACTTCTTTAAAATGAAAAAAAAAAAAAAAAAAAAAGATAAACAATATTAATAATAAAATGTCAATAACTACATATCTATCAAAAATTACTTTAAATGTAAATGGATTATATGTTCCAATCAAAAGATAGGGTGGCTGAATGGATAAGAAGGCAAGACTCATAAATATTTTGCCTATAAAAGACTTACTTCAGATCAAAAGACACACACAGACTGAAAGTAAAGGGATGAGTAATAGATATTTCATGAAAATGAAAAAAAAAAAAGAAAAAATAGTCGGAGTAGCAATACTTACACCAGATAAAATAGATTTTAAAACAGAGGATATACAAGTGACAAAGAAGGACCCAGTAATCCCACTTCTAGGTATTTATCCGAAGAAACCAAAAATGCTACTTTGAAGGGACATGTGCATCCATATATTCATTGCAGCATTTTTTACAATGGCCAAGATGTGTATGCACTAGGTGTCCATCTACAGAAGAATGGATAAAGCGGAGGTGGTACATATATACAATGGAATATTGCTCAACTTGGGAAGGGAATGGGTTCTTGCCATCTGCGACAGAATGGATTGACCTGGAGGGTATCGGGCTTAGTGAAGTATGTCAGACAGCAAAAGGCACATACAATGTGATTTTGCTTACATGTGGAATCTAAAGAACAAAATAAACAAACGAAACAGAAATAAACTCATAGATACAGAGAACATTTTGACGGTTGCTGGATAGGAGGGGGATTGGGGATGGGTAAAAGATAGGAAGGGATTAAGAAGTACAAATTGCTTGTTACACAGTAGTCATGGGGATGTAAGGTATAGCATTAGGTATATAGTCAATAATATTGTTATAACTATATATGGTTTCAGATTGGTACTAGATTAATTGGGGTGATAGATGGAAGGGGGTTTGGGGGACAAAATGAAAAAGGTGATGTCATTAAGAAGTACAAATTGGTTGTTACAAAACAGTCATGGGGATGTAAAGTAAAGCATAGAGACTATAGTTAATAATATGGTAATAACTATGTATCATGCCAAGTGGGTACTAGCCTAGTCAGGGGGATCATGTCTTAAATTGTATAAATGTCCAACCACTATGCTGTACAGCTGAAATTAATATAAAATAATATTGAATGTCAACTGTAATTTAAAAATTTTAAAAGTGGGGGAAGGTGAAGGGGAATAAGAGGTTCAAATGTCCAGGTATAAAACAAATAAGTCATGGAGATGTAATGTACAGCATAGGGAATATAGTCAATAATATTATGGTAACATGTTACGGTGTCAGATGGTTACTAGATTCAGCATGGTGATCTCTTCTTTAGGTGTATAAAAGTTGAATAACTATGGTGTACACTTGAAACTAATATTATATTGTATGTTAAGTATATTTTAATAAAAATCTTTTTAAAAAAGAAATCAAAGAACTAAATAACTGGAGAGATATTCCATGTTCATGGATAGGAAGATTCAACATTATCAGACGTCAGTTCTTCCCAACTTGATCTATAGATTCAATGTAATACTTACCGAAATCCTAGCGAATTATTTTATAGCTATCAACAGACTAATTCTAAAGTTTATATGGAGAGAAGAAGACCAAGAAGAGTCTATACAAATTTGAATAAGAAGAAGAAAGTTAGAGAGCTAAAAACTTGAAGATTTACTAAAAGCAATAGTAATAAAGACAATGTGATACTGGTGAAGTAAAACAGAACAGAGATCACATAAATGAAACCAAATAAATATAGGCAATTGACTATTGATGAAAGAGCAAAGGCAATACATGGAGAGAGAAAAAAAAACAGGCTTTAAAACAATGGTGCTGGAAATACTTGATATTTATATGCGAAAAATAAAAATAAAAAAAGTGCATCTCAATACAGTTCTTATACTTCTTAAAAAGTTAACTCAAGGGCAGCCTGATGGCTCAGTTGGTTAGAGTGCGAGCTCTTAACAACAAGGTTGCTGGTTCAATTCCCACATGGGATGGTGGGCTGCATCCCCTGCACCTAAGATTGAAAATGGCAACTGGACTTGGAGCTGAGCTGTGCCTTCCACAACTAGATTGAAGGACAACAATTTGACCTGTAGCTGATGGGCCCTGGAAAAACACATTGTTCTCCAATATTCCCCATAAAAAATAAATAAAAAAAAAACTATTTAAAAAATTAACTCAAAATTAATCAAAGATGTAAACATAAAATGTAAACCTATAAAACACCTAGAAGACAACAGAGAAGAAAACCTAGATGAACTTGAGTTGGCAATGACTTTAGATACAACACCAAAGGCATGATCCATGAAAGAAAAAACTTATAAACTTGACTTCATTAAAATTAAAAACCTCTGCTCTGTGAAATACAATATCAAGGGTATCAGAAGACAAGCCAGAGACTGGGAGAAAATATTTGCAAAGGACACATCTGATATAGGACTGTTATCTAAAATACACAAAGAACTCTTAAAACTGGCTCATACATTTGTTTATTTTTTATTATAGAGTTTTAAGACCTGAACAGACACTTCCTCATATATATCTATATATGTAGAGAAAGAGAGAGATGGCAAATAAGAATATGAAAAGATGTTCCACATCATATATCATCAGGAAAATGCAAATTAAAACTATAATGAGATACCACTACCAGTCTGGTTAAAACCTGGAATACTGACAACACCAAATGCTGATGAGGATGTGGAGTAACATGAATGCTCATTCATTGCTTTTGGGAATGCAAAGTGGTACAAACACTCTGGTGGTTTCTTACATAACTAAACATACTTTTACCATATGATCCAGCAATTGCCTTTCTTTGTATTTATCAAAAGATGTTGAAAACTATGTACATACAGAAATCTATGCATGGATGTTTATAGCAGATTTATTCCTAATTGCCAAAACTTGGAAGCAACCAAGATGTCTTTCAGTAGGTGAAAGAAAAAATAAATGGTGGTATATTCAGACAATGGAATATTGGTCAATGCTAAAAAGAAATAAGGTATCAAGCCATAAAAAGACATGAAGGAATATTAATTTCATATAAAATCTCAGTGATTATCAGAGTTTGGGGGACAGGAAGAATGAATACATGTAGCACAGATAAGTTGGCAATAAAAATACTCTGTTGATAATATAATTATGAATACATGTTATTATACATTTGTCCAAATCTATAGAATATACAACACCAAGAGTGAACAAGAATGTAAATTATGCAGGTTGAGTGATTATGATGTGTCATATGCACTCTGTTGAGGGACGTTGATAATGCAGGAAGCTATGCATCTGTGGGGGCAAGGGGTATATGGGAAATCTCCAAACATTCCTCTCAATTTTGCTGTGAATCTAAAATTTCCCCTCCCCCAAAAACGTATGAATAAAGATAAGAGAAATAAGTGCATAAGGTAAGTTTTATCAAAATCAACTAAGAAAAACATAGACATAGGCAATGATACTTGGGGGGAGAAAACTATGGATAGATAGATGATTGATAGATAGATAGATAGATAGATAGATAGATAGATAGATAGATAGATAGATAGACAGATGATAGATAGATATACTTTAGAAGGGTAGAACACAGATACTCATAAATATACTATTCTTTCTGCCAAAATATGATAATTCATCATGAACTAACAAAAGGATATTTATAATTTTAAAGGTAAGTCTTTGAATTCTCAGCCTTAGCAGTTAATATTTCATGATTGTCTATTGTGTGTGTGTATTTATCCATTATTTCATTAATTTTTGATGTTCTAGAGCAGAGACCAGTTTTATATATCTTTAACTTCACTGAGTTTAGTAGCTGACGTACATATTTGTTTTTGAAAAGCTTGTTAAAAGGTATTGTGTTGAGGCAGCCCTCCTTGATTTTGACGTTTGAGACTGTAGCTCTGTGTCCTGGCCTGGAGGTCAGGTTCTGATGAAGCATTCATTTCTGAAGTCAGAGTGCCCAGATTTTAATCCCAAAATCCTCTTTTGACTATAAATTTTACCTTCGGAAATATAACTACTTTCTCTAAGCTTATATCATGGTGATTATTATTATTATTGTTACTATTTTACCATCACCATCATCATTATCGTCTTCATCTTTATCTCCAAAGAAAGACATTGACATTTGTTGAGGGCTGATGTACAAACCTGGCAAGTTCTGTGCTGTTTCTGCTGTGCCCCACCCTTACCCTCCAGACATCTAACTAGTCTTTCTTCTTAGACAAACCAACAGAGTCCTCTATCACGTCCTTTTCTTGTTCATCCTATTATATCAAGATAAATAAATAAATAAAGTATCTTTTTACCTGTAATGAGTGAGTTGATGCTTGGCCCTGGAATTCTGTTTCCATGGAAGGCCATTCACATATACATTTTCTTAAAGCCAGAGTGCCCACTCCGAATTCATTTCCCATTCAGAGACATTGTATGCAGAGAGACAACAAAGATTTGGCACTCAGGACAAATCAAGAAGGTGCCTCAGAATCTGCCATTGCTAAACTCTATATGCTCCAGGATAACTCATTCAAGTGCATTCCTTGGCATTTGCCAATTTGATAGAACATTAAATGCTTGATCACCAAGCCCAGAAGCGATCTTGACGGTCAGTATGGTACACTTCTATTTTACTACAGAGAGGCGGCAGTAAGCCAAAGATTATTGTTTCTTTTAAATTTCAGGAATATTGTATTAAAGAACTGCACTGTTTAGAAACGGATGCCGTGATAACTAATTAAAAATTCACTTATGAGAAAAAGAATCAGATGGATTGCAATAATAATTGTAAGTCTAACTAGTGTGTATTCCCCATAGTTTGTTTGTTGATGTGAAAATAAGAAAAATTTGTGATTGTACATTATTAAAGATTATTAAGTATGGCAAGTGCAAAATTACTTCTGTAATGCATGTTTTCCATTAAAATCATAGTGATCTTGAAAGCCCAAGGCTTAAGGCATTTGTGAACACACATCCGTCTTGAGACCCAAACTGTCAAATATGGCTGCCTAACACGTAGGCTTAACAAAGCAGAGACTACTGCCATCTGTGCATACTGAGAGACATGAAATAGTCCCCAGATTAGAGTTCACAGGTTTGGAGAAAGCTTTAGAGAACTTCCCAAAAGCTTGCTGAAGACAAATTTGATCTGTTCTAATTACTTCAAAGAGGATAAGAAATGGCTAGCATAGCCCATAGTGGGCACTGTGTGTTTGTTATTATGAAGGACAATCAAAATAACATCCTCTAACAATATGATATAGTTATGTAGCTACATACTTTTTGATATCCTCTTTTTCAAAGGATGTAAGAAAAATATCTCTACCTACCTGGGATGAATTCTCAGAGGGGAAATGGGCTCTAGGAGAATAAAAATCCATGGGAGATTCAAGTAGAATGTCTCATCTTGACCACATATTTGTGATGTAGTTCAAGGATTTGACTTTTAATAGCTCTCCCCTTTCTATTGCTCCAGAAGCTAGTGAGTGAAAGCTGCAGGCAAACAGATTTTGCCTTGATATAAGGAAGGAGTCCCCAGTGAACATAATTGCTGATCATTGGAATTTGCTCCTCAGGAAATAGAGAGAGGATTAATCATTAAAAAGACAAACTATGGCCAAAGTTGGTAAAACAAAATAATAGTCAGGTAAAATGCTATCAGGGATTTTAAATTTATATCAAATAAACGGCACAACCACCCTGGGTGGTAGATATTATTATCCTTATTTTGTAGATGAGCAACCTGGGGCACAGAGTGGTGAAATGATTTTCTCGAAGTCCCAAAGCTTATAATGGAAAGTGTATTTGAGGCCAGCTCTGTCAGACTTCAACATCTATTTTCCCCCCACTGCACAGAGATGCTATGGGTAGCAGTCCTGAATTACACAGCGATCCGACAAAGCAGTATATGAATGACTGGTGACTCTTGCTCTTTCATAATATAGGATATCAATTGCCCTAACTATCAATTGCACATCCTGTCTAATCTCAAAGCCCCCCTGCCCATTTTACATTTATACCTTATATCCTTGTAACCCCTTAGTCTCTGCTCCTGAATCTGTGTAGCTTTCTTGCTTTTAGATCATATCGGACAAGACACAGAGATCTCCCCGTTCTTTGTTTTCCAGAGCCCATCACATCAAATCCCACTCAGAACTTGCCGTTTGCTAGTTTTATTAAAGACCATGAGGAGGGGCAGGTAACCCATCATTTTCCACACTACTGTCCTATGTCACCTGCTACTTCATGTCCCTCATACACTTCTTTGGAATTTCAGTCTAGCCCACCTCCCACACTTCCCAGTTTCTGATAAGGCAGTCTTGCTGAACTGCTCTGTTTTCTTTAGACTCTTTGAAATCTGGGGGAAAAAAGAATTTTCTTCATCTTTTCCTGTAAAATTATCTCTTAATCAGAGGCTGAAGTTTTTAATGAGTTTGTGGTATGAAAGCAGGCAAAACATAATTGCTTTGCTATTTTATTACAATAGTTCTGGCATTAGTTTCACATAGGGATTAACATGGATATGACTGAAGCCAGGAAGACAAGTTAAGTTCATTTTAATAGTCCAGAAAGAAAAAAAGAGAGAGAGAGAAATGCCTAAGTCAATCTACTGGTTGAGTTCTCAGTCCTCAGACAATCGGTGGGGCTGCTGGGAAGGCAGGCTTTCTTTTGCCCTCCAACTTGCCCTGCATCCTCTCCAGTGATGTGACAAGGCTCAGGAGAGGTCAATGCACTAATAGCCAACACCAGCACGTGCCCTCGTAGTAACAGAAATTGAAAAAGAGATTGAAATCTTCCATGGATATTGTTGCTGGGAGAAAGCCAAGACAAGGGAGACAAGCTTAGATCCAGGAGGACAGACGAAGATTGAAAACAAGACAATAGGTGAAACGGAGAAATGGTACAAGGTTGTGCAACAAAAGGCAGAAGAAATAAAGTGACAGGCAGAGAGTAAATACATCACATCACAATCCTCACAGGAGAGCACAAAATGCATTGGGGATTTAGATTTAAAATATAGGTCTAAGGCCTTTGATATCCCAGCTGCCTTCTCAGGAAGAAATGGAAGGTGCCAGGATTAATAGAAGTATGTTCTATGTTAGAATCCATATCTCTTGACAATAAAAATGTAGAATGAGTTTTGGGAAAAGGATCCAAAATTCAAGGCTCCATTAGAGAGATTGGTTACTTCATGTAATCCAAAGAATGTGTACCACTAGTTCAGAAGTAAGTCCCAGCCCCAGAAGGTAAGACCAACGTCAAAGATGCTGGAATAAGACTAAAATAGGTGATGGAGCCATGAGATCGAAGACAAGAGAAATATATATAGTGAGTGTAATTAAAAACAAGTAAGACAGGCCTAGGAAAAACATCATAATATCAGAGCAATGACTTCATTGTATAGACAGAAAGGGAGGTGAAGGAGAAGGTTGCAAGTCCTGGTGGCATGATCCCTCATAAATACAAAGTCTTACAATAGATTTCGTGAACTCATCCTAGAAAAAGTGCTACATACCTCATTGCTGAGTATCACTACAGTCATCTTCAAAGTACTCCTGTTGGGAAGCTATGCACTAATGCCAGTACCTACTCTATCTTTCAAAACAATTTTGGTACTCGTTTTCTGGAATGACCATCACAGCTGTCATCATATTACCCTTGATGTCCTGAATGTCATCAAAATGTCTCCCTTTCAATATTTCTTTTATCTTTGGGTAAAGAAAGAAGTCACTGGGGACAAGATCAGGTGAATAAGGAGGGTGTCCCAATACAGTTATTTGTTTACTGGCTAAAGACTCCCTCACAGACAGTGCCATGTGAGGTGGTGCATTGTCGTGATGCAAGAGCCATGATTTGTTGGCGAAAAGTTCAGGTCGTCTAACTTTTCCATGCAGCCTTTGCAGCACTTCCAAATAATAAGCTTGGTTAACTGTTTGTCCAGTTGGTACAAATTCATAAGGAATAATCCCTCTGATATCAAAAAAGGTTAGCAACATGGTTAGAATAAGTTTGCAAACTTAATTGTCAGACCTGGGTATATCTCCATTTCCTTCTTCTCCATCCTCACTGTTATAGTTACTATATTTTACTTGTAAATGGTCTCATTAACTTTCTCACTGATCTCCCTGTCTTTCCGTTTGCCATCTTGTGCAATTCACACTACAGCTAAAGTGATTTCTCAAATATGAATGAAGCCAAGATGAACAAGATGACAGCCTGAGTTCACATATTTTTGTTATTTTTGCAATTAGCTTAATACAATAATAATAAATGGTCACAAGGTGCTGTACCCATAAAGGCTAAGAAAATGGACATGGACCATCCATAGACGAGAGAATACTACAACTGTCTGAAAAGCAGAAGATGAATGGAAGAATACTGACTGATGAAAGATCAGAGACAGTAGCATACTTAAAAAAAAAAAATCCAGTGTAAAGGAGTGTTATATAAATGAGGCAAATATGGCATTATCATTCCTAGAACATGTCAACATGTAAAGCTGACAAATCTTAAAACATAGGTATGGCATATTATTTAGAGAAAAGTAGATAACTATGAGAGAATGAAAGAGAGAGCGAGAAAGGAAAGGAGGGAGGGAAGGAAGGAAAGGAAGGAAGGAAGGAAGGAAGAGAGGGAGGGTGGGAGGAAGGGAGGGAGGAAGGAAGGAAGGAAAGAAGGAAGGAAGGAAGGAAGGAAGGAAGGAAGGAAGGAAGGAAGGAAGGAAGGAAGGAAGAAAATACAGGACTAATTAAAGCTTCTGTCTTTGGGTGTTATCCTGGGGGGAATTGGATGCTTGTCATCCAGATATGGGGGGCAGGTGGGGCCAGGTAACGGATGAAGAAGAATTTGGAACAAGGGAATCCTGATTTTTATTTTAAACACTTTTTCTTCCCAATTTATTTTTAATTTGGTTAACATATTACATTGATAAAAATATGAAATATTTATTTTTGACAGGGGTGGGAGGAGTGGCGTGGGTGGCGACATGGTGTTGGGAACCAGTTGGAATTTAAATTACATTTTCTATGCTAGCACAATGAATTAGTGCCAAAAAGGATACAGGAAGTCAGTATTCCAATTCCTATTTCTGTGTTCTCTATACCACACGAACTGCCTCCCATTGAGCTAGAATTATATTATTTTGGGAAGTGGTTCAAGTGCTTTTGATGTGCATGATTAACATTTAAAATAATGCCAACTCATAACCAAAGGGCTCTCTCTTACACACGGTGACCTGGAGGCTGAGGGATGCCCGGGTTTGCAGAGCCTGTGGATGAGTTCAAAGCGAGCCGCGGCCTTTTCTGCTCTGCATACAGAATGAGTGTCCATTAAGCTCATTAATTCCTGAGCACTCTTTATTTTAATACTTATAGGGTGTCGCGGCATTTAGGTCACCTTTAGTTTCAAGCTGACATTTACCTCACACAGAAATTAATGAACATTCAGGGACAGTTCGACAAATGCAAGAATCTCTTGAAAATGCGAAACACTTTAGGGTCCAGACAAAGGTTACATTATTTGGGCACAAAAGATCTGGTTCATGCAACCCACATTCAATCAGATGACTAGCAATCTGTCAAAGGATCATTTGGCATTTGGCCCGATTGTATACTTGGTGTAGGCCCCTCTCCCTTCCCAAGTTCAGTGGTCTTTCTGTAAGGTTACAGGGCTCAGGCCATGTAATTAACATCTCCATCCCAACTAAGGAGTAATCTTTATCTCTCATTTTCAAAATTCACCAAATATGTAGCAAATAAACATTTTGTACAGATTTTGTAGTATTGAAATGATTTCTTCGTTAATAACTTAATTGGGGCCAAAATTCAGCACTAGCAGAAATACAGTCTGTTGTACATCTAAATGACCTTAGATTTTGCAGAAATTTTAATATCGAATAGCTTACCTAATGTTGAGTCTTTGTACCAATGTAGCAAGTGTGGAAGGGAAAATATCCATTCCATTTAAAACAATGAAGAAACCCAGGAATAGTTATTACTTCAGGACTATGGTTAGGATTTTCATAAAAGAGTACAATGTTCTCTTTCATTCTTTGAAATGAAATGCAGAACTGAGGAATCCATTTGAGCAGTGTCTCCTTATTTATGCTTGCTGTCTGGAAAGTAGATCACTGAGGAGCTCCTCTGTTCTGTATTAACAAGAGGCCGATTTATTTCCCTGGTAGTATATCTGAAATCACACTGAAGATATTTAAATGCAGTCCTTCACATGGGCCAGGGATCCCAAAGGGAGTGAACAGGAATGGGAGTGGAGAAGGATCCCCAGACCTTCCTCCTATGAAACAGAATTGCTCAGAAGAACCCCGCCACTTGCAACACAGTGTGAGACTGCTTGGGCTTCAAACTATAACTCCATAGCTTAGCTTCAGGGTTCTGGGCAAGTCCTTGCTTCCTTCTTCATTAAAGCAACCTCAACACCTAATTCTCAAGTGTGAATTACATGTGATGATATCTGTGAGTGTGACTAGCTCAGGGCATAGGTCTGGAGTAAATGTTAAATTTTCCCCTTCCCTATTGAACGGTAGATCAGTTGCACATTTATTTAAAAATCAAAATAAGATCTTTGGTCTCCTGGCTATGAATTGGCTTCATTGATGACTTTTTTAAAAACAGCCCATTGAGATTTCTGCTCTGAATAGCTTCACTTAAACTGATGACCATACAATGTTTCTGAGTTTTGGATTTAGGAATCTAGCTAACCTTTTCTACCTCACGAGAAAGAAACTATCATCTTCATCTCTAATACATGGCAGCACCTTAATTTATATTTCAAAAGAGGAAATAGCATACAGGTTGCTGTCAGGAAAGGGGAAGCCCTTTAGAAATGGCTTTTGTGAAAGAATATGCAGTCTGCCTACGGTACCTTATCACTGCAGAGGGAAAACCGATGTTTCTTTTGATCAAAGCACAACAAGGAGCACATCCAAATCAATACATAGTGAATTTAATCCCAGGAGCTGTCAGAATCACAAGCAGAGAAAGAGAATGTCATGACAGGAAGGCAAACATGATTGTGGAAAGGTTATGGGGGAGGCCTGCTTGGCCCTGTATGAAAAGTCAAGGGATGACATAACCCACGGTCTTCAACTTCGTCATCGATTTTTCCCACAAAAACATAAAACATGGTATTTAGCACATCAAGTATTGAAATCTGAATGAAAGAGTGTATACCCTGTCTTTAGTCAATAAATAAGACAAAGAGTTTATGCCTATCTAAAATATATTTTTAAAATCCACTCAAATAAATATGCATTTTCAAGGTATTTAAAAATATATGCAAAAAGTGACAAAGACAGAAGCAGAGACAATAAGACAATGAATTCCAATAAACTCAACAACTAGGTGTCAAAGAAGTATCACGATTTTGGTATTTTTGCTTTACTTATTGTTTTGTTTTTCTTCTTGTATTATTTTATTTTTGAGGAAGCATTTTAAAGCACAGAAAATAAGCCATCACTATTAAATATTTCAATAACTATAGTTTAGAAACATAGACTCTTACAAAACCACATGCCATTATTTTGCCTGACCTAATTAAATTTAAATTTCTGATGTCATCTCATCTTTAGTACATAGTAATAAAATTCTTGTCTTAAAATATATTCTTACAGTTTTTTTTAATCAGAATCCAAAAATGATTATATAAAATTTTAAAATGATAAATCAACAAACAGCTTGAATAAAGAACTCAAGTAAGACAGTATATTAAAGAAAAAAAAAAATGTGGTCAAATAATCAATCCCTACAAATATCTAATTAAAACTATGTTACGGTAATATTTATGTTATTAACACAATGTTTATGTTATTGAAGTAATATTTTAATACTTGTTTGAAAAAACAAAATGTTTATAGTGCTTAACCTATGTAAAGCTCGGGATAGCTGGATACAGTTTTGCACTGAGAAGAATGTAGTGAATCAGATAATTGTCTTTGGCACTAGAATGTTATGATAGACACTGAAAGTCAGAAGACAATGTTCTTCCCATTGAACATCACAGAATCATTCGTGGAGATTTATTCTAAGAATGGAATCCAGACCAAGTGAACTAAATTGTGTGTACATAGATTTGCACAGCAGTGTAAATTTAAAGGGCAAAAATATAATGAGAAAATTAAATAAACCTACAATATCACACACATTAACTAAATGTCCCATATCAAGTTAAGGTGGTATCATGTGGTCATTAAAATGATGAATGTATGATTAAAAAGTAACATGACATGGAAAAGTTTAAACACCTATAATTAAGTGAAAATCCCCCACAAAATTAAAATCCCTAGGAACTTAGATTATTGAAAGAAAACATGTAAAATGAAAATAATTATATTAGGATTGGAGGAATATGAGTGAACACTTAAAAATAACAAGGTTTATTCTTTTTCTAGAATTCACTTAATATTACTCATTGTAGAACATAAAGGCAAGTATAAAGAAACATAATAATCACCAATATCACAACCCCAAAATAATCTTTATTGAATACTTTGGAGATATATATCTATATCTATACAGATATCTATATAGATATCTATATATCTATAACTATCTAGATATAGATATCTCCAAAGTATTTATATATATAGATATAGATATATAGATATCTCCAAAGTATTAAATACATATACAATCTACCATATATATATATATCTATATATATATATACATATATATATGTATATATACAATCTACTCTGAAATGAGTATTTTCTCATTTCAGTACATTTTTTGTTAATATTTTATATCAATTTATTCAGCTGTTCCATATTATTGAACAATTAGGTTGCTTGTAATATTTCCTTAGCACTAATAATAAACAGAGGAGCAGTTACCATAAAACCTGCACCAATTATATGGATCTCTAAGGAGGATTCTTCATAGGCATTTCCGTAATCCTCAACATTATTTATTTTTATTGCATCCATTTTATTTATGAGAAAACCGAGGACCCAGATGTTAAGCAGTCTGCACAGCATAACTAACAAAACTACTAAGTCAAGGTTAAAACCTGATCAACCAAATGGAAACTTCCATCCACAATCTGTGACCAATCTTTATGTGAGCCTTAGTTCACATCAACCATTTAAAGAAATAGATCCAGGTAAGTAAAATTACTGACTCAGAGATATTGTTTTTTTTTTTTTTTCAGAGTTCTGTGAAAATGTTGCTAAAACAGTGTCTCAAAGAAACTTTGCCCTAAATGTGTATATATATATATATATATATATATATATATATATATATATATATATATATCTGTATGTACAGGAGATCTGACATTTAAGTTCAGGGACTTATTGCAATGATATTGCTAGCCTTCTTTTGATATCAGAGGAATTATTCATTACGAATTTGTACCAACTGGACAAACAGTTAATCAATTTACTACTTGGAAGTGCTGCAAAGGCTGCATGAAAAAGTTAGATGATCTGAACTTTTCACCAACAATTCACGGCTCTTGCATCATGACAATGTACCAGCTCTTGCATCATGACAAAGCACTGTCTGTGAGGGAGTTTTTAGCCAGTAAACAAATAACTGTATTGCAGCTCCTGCCCTGCTCACCTGATCTGGCCCCCAATGACTTCTTTCTTTTCCCAAAGATAAAGGAAATATTGAAAGGAAGGCATTTTGATAACATTCATGACATCAAGGGTAATATGACGACAGCTCTGGTGGCCATTCCAGAAGAGAGTTCTAAAATTGTTTTGAAGGGTGGACTAGGCGCTGGTGTTGGTGCATAGCTTCCCAGGGTAAGTACTTTGAAGGTGACCAGCAATATTCAGCAATAAGGTATGTAGCACTTTTTCTCAGATGAGTTCGAGAACTTGTCTGACCTCATGTGTGTGTGTGTGTGTGTGTGTGTGTGTGTGTGTGTGTGTGTGAATATATATGCTTATACATACTCTAGAATATATAGTATAATTTATAACACAATGCATTATGTATATGCATATGTGTTTATGTATATACATTAAGGTGAGAATGGAGATAGGGAATATGTAAAATGGAGCCATTTTAACCAAGCTGCCAAAATTATTAACATTATGGAGGCTGAGGCATGAAGAAAGACTCTATTCTTGTCCTAACTAGCCTGGGAATGTTTTTGAATTTTTCAGTTTTGTGCAAATTCATGGGTATACATCTAGACCTCCAGGTAACCCGCTGATTGTGCCCTGAAGGACTCAAGCATCCAGGCCTCTTGACATGCACCTGCCATCCATTATCCAGACCACAAGACATGACTAAAACTCCTGGCATCCATCCTCTAGACCACCTGGCATCCATCATGCAGACTGTCTGACATCCGACTGATAACCCCTTTTTCGGTCCACAATAAGGACTTGTGAATAGAAATGCGGAGTCACAATCCCTTGGATAGTCTAATCTGTGCAGCTTCTATAAATTCGCTTTCCTTTCTGACAAGCCCTGGATTAATTTTTTCCAGCCGATCACTGTCCAAACCTCATGATACCACCTGAGAATCCTTACTGTGTGTAATCAGTGCCATTATTTATATCGCCTTTCTCTAGGATTTAACCACCTGGTCTTTTACAGGTCATTTGGAAAAAAAAAAAAAAAAAAAAAATGGATAGAAATCTCTTACAGAAAATCCTTTTTTTCTTTGTTATTTGAGGTTTTTGCCATCTTGATTCTAATTTAATTTTTACTTATTCATTTATTATTTAGCTTTGAAAATTGTATTCTAACTGCTGAGTACTGTTTGTGTGTGTGTGTATGTATGTGTGTATATGGTTTTAAAGGCTGAGCATTTTTCCTATGTTAACCATTTATATACCTTACATTATAAATTATGTTTTGCTATTTTTTATTAAGTTGATTGTCTATTTTTTTTACTGGATTGTAGGAGTTCTTTATATATTTTGGATACAAATCTTTTTTTGGATAAATATCTTGCAAATATTTTTTCTTTGTCTGATTTCTTAACAGTCTTTTGATGACCAAAATAATTGTAACTGACATTTTTTATATATATATATATTTACATTCATATTCATATTTATATTCATATTTGTATTTAATTTATATATATTAATATTCTGTCCTTTTTCATACCAACATTGTCATTTTCAAAGAACAACAAAAGCAAAACAAAGAACAATACTAAAATTTTCAGTCTGCATTCTTAGTTTACTATCTTGTAATGATATATAAAAGAATATTTTGTATTATACACATGACCACCTTTTCATCCAGGAGTGTTTAGATGAGCCAAAATTATCAATTTTCATCTTACTCCACCTCTCAGTCCCACTTGAGATTCCCAAATTGTTGACTAAAGTCAGTTTTGAACACTCCTTTCTATTGATATTAATGACACCACAACTCTCTTGGTTGTTTTGGTTGAGTTGCTTCGTCTACTCTATACCTTTTTCGGGCTCTTATTTCACCTCTAAATATTAGTATGTTGAAGATTTCGCCCAGTGGCCCCATTCTCTTCTCCACTTTCATTATTCTGCTAGTGATGTTCTGAGGCTATTGTGTCAGCTGGTATGCCCATGAAGCCCAGTTATGTATCTCCAGTCTAAACCAATTATCTGAAAAAAAATAGGTGGATTTCCAAGTGCCTTATTTGTTTTATGTCTGACAGGAATGTAAACTTACTAGATTCAAAAGAGAACACTTGACTTCTTTGTACCACCAAACATATAAACATATTCCCGCCTCAGGTTTACTCATCTTGCTAAAACATCACACCAATAATTCAACTACTAGAAAGAAAACCAGGAATTCTCTCTAATGTCTGTTTTCCCTTCTCCTCTGACATCATTTTAACTGCAAATTCTGTAAATTTAATGCTGTGGGACTTGTTAAATAGTTTGGCAATCACCCTGTTTTGAATTGAATTGTATCCCCACAAATACATGTATATATATATATCTAGTACCTCAGAACGGGAACTTATTTGGAAATAGAGTCATTACAGATGTAAATTGTTAAGTAAATATGAGGTCATATTAGAGTAGGGTGGACCCTAATCCAATATGATCAGTGTCCTTATAAGAACACAACCATAGGAAGAAAGAGACACATAGGATCAATACCCTGTAAAAATGGGTGATCAGAATGATGCTTCACAAGCCAAAGGACACCAAACATTGTTGGCAAACCACCAGAAACTAGGAAGAGGCCAGGAAGCATTCTCCTTTGTTTCAGAGGAAGCATGGCCCTGATGACACCTTGATTTGGGGCTTCTAGACTCCAGAACTGTGAAAAAATAAACTTCTGTTGTTCTATGCCACTCAGTGTGTGGTATTTTGTTATGGAATTCCTGGGAAACTAGTATACACCCTTATAAAATTATATAGGATCTGGTTCCTGGCATTCTTTGTGAGTTTATCCCTTATCATTCTCTTCCTACCTCACTACGCTGCCACCACACTCATCGCCTGTTCTCTGAACATTCCAAGATTGTTCTAGTCTAGGATCATTGTGCTGGATGCTCTCTCTTCTTGAAATTCTTTCCTTAGAACTTTCCACAGCTATCTTCCTTTTTAATTGAGGTCTAACCTCTGTCTCACCTTCTGATGGCAGCTTTCTTTATCCTCCTCCCTTGGCTAAAACAATCATGCCTTTTCATATCACCCTCCTTTATTTTTATTACAGAAATCTACTTTTGAAAAAATCAGTTTACTGTCTATGTAATCTGAAAGGCAGTTAAGCATCATGAGACTAGGGACCTCCTTTTGTCACTGTTATTTTCCTTCTGCCTAGAATGATGCCTGACACGTAGAATACATTTAGCAATTTTTTATGAAATAAAAAAGTACATACATTTGAGACATGCAAATCAAAACTACAAGATGACACCTCACACTGTATTAACCATGTTTTCCTTTTCTCTATATTATTGATGCTCTGGCACCTGTGGCTTTGCTGACCTGAGAGAGACTGCCCCTCCCTGGGCAAGCTAATTCCTAGAGATAATATATGAATCCACTGTGAGTGTGCCTTTCATATGCAAACTAACCAATCCACAACCCATACTACCAACCGACTCCTTCATCTGCCTCTTATACTCCAGGATGCAGTATTCCCTTGCCGTAATTATCCCAGAGCCAGATACCAGGCAACTAAAGACAGCACTATGCTCCAGAGCCCTCTGAAATCATTCAAGGACATTTATCCTAATACTGTTTGCCCAGTGTTGCCTTACCTTTCCTATGGAAACCACAATAAACCCTCTGCTCATGCTTTTCCATTGCCACTTCTGTCTCCTGACCAACTCTGGTGCTTTCCCATGTGGTCCTGCATGGCATAGCAAGCCTCTCATTGTGAGAACTATGAATAGCAAACTATCTTTTTTAATGGTAGACAGCTTCTGATCTGTTGTCCTCACCATACCTGAATACTAATAAACTTACACTCAAAACATACACCACTAGGATGGCTAAAATAAAAAAGTCAGTTGGTAATAAGAGTTGATGTAAATGTAGAGAAATTGGAACATTCATACAATTCTGATAGGAATTTAAAACAATGCAACTACTTTGGAAAAGTTTGTCAGTTCTTTCAAAAGTTAAACATACAGTGTCCATTTGAACTAGCAATTCCACTTCTAGGTCTATACCCAAGATAAATGAAAATATATATTCACATAAAAAACAAATAAATAAATGTTCATAGTGACATTATTAATAATACCCAAAAGGCGAAAACAACCCAAATGTCCATTAATTAACAAATGGATAAACACAATGTGGTATATCCAGGCAATAGAATATTGCTCAACAATAAGAAGAAATGATGCATTCATGCATGCTAGAACATGAATGAAACTTGAAAACATTATGCTAAGTAAAAGATGCTATTCACAAAAGACTACATATTACGTGATTCTATTTATATTAAATGACCGGAATAAGCAAATCAATAGACTAAAAGTATATTAGTTGTGGCTTAGGGCTAGAGAGTTTGGGTAGATATGTGGGGTGACAGTTAAAAGGTACAGGGTTTCATGTGAGTGGTAATGGTTGCACAACTCTGAATATACTAAAAATCACTGAATTGTACACTTTAAATGGATTAATTGTTATCACATGTAAATTATCTCTCAAGAAATAGGTTGCAAAAGAAAAGTGTATGATAATAGTCAACACTATCTCAGGTCTTGTCATTCACTCTTCTGGGCACTTTATATAGAGTAATTCAAACAGTGTAGCCCTGAAATCTGAGCTCTTAACCATTTTGTTATTGTGCCTTTGTGTACATTGTTTCCCTCTAGCTTACTGATTACATCAGACAAGAAAACAACACTGAGTATTGAAGAGGGGTACAAAATTCGAGAGGAACTAAGCTAAGCATCTGAACAAAATAGCCACTACTAAATAGATTTCATAAGGAGAATGTAGGAGAAAAAAATAAAACAAATGAACAAATAAAAATTCTAATGTATACATTCAGAAAAATTAATGAGGACACTGCATTGTCCAAACAGGAATAGTCTTTTATGCAAAAGATCGTTATGATAAGCATATATAAATATAACCAAAATTAAAATAAAACACAACAACAAACAAATATCCTCCAGAACACATTTGGTATATGAAGGAGGGGTGTGATATGGGGTTGAGAGGAAGATATAATTAAAAGTACCCCAAAGATATCTTTTATAAGGGCAGATGTTATAGTTTAATCCACCAATTTCATTATCAATGTAAAAAAAATAGAGAAATTATAAATAAATGGAAGAGAAAAACATGGCTGAATAATACATATTAAAACCAATAATTATCAGAGTTAAAAAAAAAAAATGCCACTAAGAAATGTTAATCAACTTAAAGCAAAACAACAATGGTACAGAATTTGGATGAAAATTGAACAAATATATCAGCAATTAAAGAAAACATCTAAAATTTACTAATCTAGACTCAGATTCTTTCAATAAGTACCTGTATTCTTCTTATAACAGAGGCATTAGAAGCAAAATAACACATAAAGTTTGAGCTAAGCAGACACTTACATGAAGACTTTCAGGCTAACGAAAACTCAAAGTAAGAAAGAAAACAAAGACTATGTGACAATATTCATAATGTAAAAAGTAGCTTTTGAGGTGAAAACCATTTAAAAAGGACAAAGAAAAGTATTTTATAGTTATGAAAGGTAAAATCTCTAAAAATGATATGAGCCTTTTTGCACTCAAGAACGTAATAGTGAAATATGTAAAGTAAAATCTGTTAGAAGTATTTGTTGAAATTGGAAAAAACATCATATTTACTTGTAGTGACGAATTTTAGTACACTTTTCTCAGATTTTAATATCTTTAATAGAAAAATACTACTTGAAATTACAAAGAAATAAAAATTCTTCAAGTATAATATGCATGTCAAACAATATAATGTAGTGTAATATAATATAATAATATACAGTGGTTGTGGGGACAGAGCCAGGAGTGCAGTTTCCAGGCTCTCGGGCTCACGTGGAAAGGTGCTCACTCGGGTAGTAAATGGCCATCAACTGTGATTGGACGGCCATCAGCTGCGGCTAGTTGGCCATCAGCTGTAACCAGTGAGCCATTGGCCACTAATATAACTGCCGTGGCTACGCTAGCAGAAAAAATGGGGAGCCAGCAAGAAGATGGTGGCTGAGCTAGCAAAAGCGGATTGTAGTTAGCACGATGGATTGCAGCTAGCAAGCGGCGGAGTTTGGATTGCAGATTGCAGAGAAGCAGGCTGCTAGCAAGTGAGATTGTTTGGCAGAGACAAGTGTGGATGGCGGGTTGCTGATAGTGTGGCTCCTGCCTCCTGTGTCTCCAACCCAGCCGCCAGAGAGAATATGGTAGTATGACTCCCCTCTCTTTGGCTCCGTGGGTGTTCCTTTTAGGCCTCACCATATCCTGTGTTCTTATGTGGGGAGTGGGAGCTGAGACCCTGCATGACACCCTGCATGACAGTGGTACCTCGGTTTTCTAACCTAATCCATTCTGGAAGACAATTGCAGTTCTGAAACCTCCGAAAACAGCCGACAGCTAGGCCGCAGGATCTTGTACTCAGCGGAAGCTGCGTGCCATGTTCGACTTCCAAGGGGTGTTCGAAAAACAAAGCATTTACTTCCATGTTTACAGCGTTTGTAAACTGAAATGTTTGTCAACGGAGACGTTCGAAAACTGATACTACTGTAATATAATATAGTATAATATAGTATCTATGTCAAACAGAAAATAACTTCAGTTTTAAATATAAGGACTGTAGTTTAAAATGTTAAATATTTAAAATATAATAAAACTCTGGCCTGTTAAAAATGTAAAAATATCTCATAGTCTGGTCATAATTCAATGCAATATCAATTTAAAATTTTAAAACAATAAAAATACCAAAAAATATACAGTTGAAAATGAAATAAATATCTGCTAATTCAATGACAAAAGCAAAATTCAAATTAAAGACTAGATACAAAAACTAACAAAGTAAAACAAACCAAAAAAACACACAAAACATAGTTAATGATGTCAAAGTAATATTCAAAAGTAGTTTCTAAAATCTACTACATATGCAATAACCCTAGTAGTTTTGATGTGATGGTTTAAGCTCTTAGAGATGCATCTTTTTGAAACCAACCATGTTGACTGATGAGGTGGCCCATGAGTGTGTTTTTATAATCACTAGGAACAGAGGAATCTATAATGAAAAGGTTTACTGCTTGTGGGGCAGAGCCCCCAAAAGCAGTTTCCAGGCTCTCGGCCTCACATAGAAAGGTGCTGGCTCAGGTAATAAATGGCCGTCGACTGTGACCAAATGGCCATCAGCTGTGGCTAGTTGGCCGTCAGCTGTAACCAGTGAGCAATTGGCCACTAATATAACTCCTGTGGCTACGCTAGCAAAAAAACGGGGTTAGAAAGAAGATGGTGGCTGAGCCTGCAAGCAGCGCAGTGAGAATTGGGAATTGTGTGGCTCCTGTTTCCTGTTTCTCCAACCCAGCCGCCAGCGAGAGTATAGAGAAATGACTCCCCTACTTATGGCTCCGTGGGTGTTCCTTTTTGGCCTAGCCATATCCTGTGTTCTTGTGTGGGGAGTGGGACCAGAGACCCTGCAGGCCATCCTGCGTGACACTGCTTCACCTTTATTAAATTCTGACATTATTTCCAAAAGTAAACCTCCTTCAACTCTTTCTGCTTTCAACTCTTTCTGGCAGCTCCCTTTACAACTCCAAAATGCACTTTTACTTCTTGATTTAGCATCCTGGGAAATATCTACAATTTTCCCCACATTTCATGAATTAATGAGTCAGTAAATTAACGAATGAATGAACAATTATGTACCCAAGAGGGACTTAAGGGTTGGAGAATATAAACTCTGCAGTAATAAACCATGAAAGTCCATGAGATCACCCAGAAAAGAGGTGCAGTTGGATATGGGGAGCTAGCCTAGCTTTAAACTCCAGTAGGTAAGGCCAAGGAGATGGGGGCAGAAGCCAAAAATCCAGACAAAGAAGGAGGGCCACCAAGTCAGGATGTGAGTGTTTCCTGAAATAAAAGTTCAGTAATTTCAAATGATACTCAAAGATGAACTAAATTGAAAACATAATTATGGCCTTTGGATATGGGAATACAAAGGTCTCTGACGAGCTTCACAAATGCAATGCAATAAAATAAAATAAATCTAAAATAGAAGAGGAACTGTAGTGAGCTTACTGTGTTATTGATAAATTGGCATATTAGGGACAATATGTGTGTGTAGGGGTGCTGTGAAACCAGACTCTTCTGAGTATCCACAGTGAGTGTTCAATACCATTTACTGGAAGTCCAGTTTTTCACACTACTTTCTTCAAAGTATTAACTCACAGGTTATTCCTTGAAATGAAATAAGTAATTTATTTAATTCAAATAACATTTATTGACCATTCATTATGTGGAAAGTACTATTCCAGCCACTATTACAAGATGCTATTTCTATTTCATGTGACCTTGGGTATTTGGGTTAAAGAGGAAGTTTCATTCTGCTGCTCAAGTCATGTAATAAAAGAAGCGTAATGGCCATTGAAGTGTATTATGAACTGAAGGCTCATAGAATAGCTGACCTTTGGCAGACCCCTCATTCTTTCTGAAGAGGAAAGGGGAGAAGCTCTTGCTGGACTTCTGGGGTCAAAGTAAGTATCTGAACGCTCAGCTCTGGTACTCAGCTTTGCCCATTGTCACGGAATCTCTCAGGACAACAAGGACTTGGCTTTATTCTGAATGTTTTTAGCAGAACTCCATTTCCCACGGGGGTCCTTTCAAAGCGGAAACATTATTTCTGGAGGGAATTATACAGCTTCCTTAAGAGATGCATCTAAACCTACTAATAGAGATACATTTACAAAGATTTGGGAGTGAAAAGGTCACTTATAGTAGCATTAAATGCCCGACCTTTACTTTTTGTTCTAAATTATCCTATGATTGTACAGCAACACAAAGAGCACTCATTGTGAGCTTATTAGAATGCCTACAGATGGAGTCTTGCCCAGTGCTAAAGCAGCAGGTAGCTACACTTAATGTTTTTATCTACATTTTATTTAGCATTACCACTAGGAAATGAAATGCTAGAAAATGAAATTTGCTGAGAGATTATTTTATTCAGGCATGTGGCAACAGCACATATGTAAATATCATTCTGAGGGTGGGTGGGGAGGAATGTGGACAGTGAGAAGACTTTTCAGCAAGCCTTAGACTTGTTTGTCTGTCCTAGATTCTAATACTAATTTGCCTATCACTGGCAGAATGTTTTAAGATGATCTGCTCCTTAAATTTTTATCCTAAATGTTTCTTCGTCTATTCATTTAATCCATGTCTTCCAGATTCTTCACATGTGATTTTTATGTCTCTTGAAATCCATGAAAACATAAATTAGGTCACATTAGGTCAGAACAAAGCACACTCTGCCAGGAATTTAAAATCAAACTCAAAAGATTAGAGATGTAAAACATCATCCTTCTCTACCTCAAACTCCTAATTCCTAGCTTCTCATATTAAATAATCATTAATGTATCCTTAGGTAGTTTAAAATTTTTTCTTTGATTCATATATACTTTTAACCTACGTTACTTGAGGCTAATGATTTCCCCAAATTTGCTCCCTACTGTATATGAGTACAAGCAGAGAGCATCAAAGCTGACTTTAGAGGCGTCTGTTAGCTTTGGTTGCGTATCAAAGAACCCCAAAACCCAATAGCTGCAAGCAATGAATATAACATGACATGATTCTGGGTATCTCAGCTGGGTTGGATGATCTAAGACGGCCTCACTAACATGTCTGAGTTCTCAGCTGAAGGTATAAGCCGTCTGGGACCCTGGGACTCTAAGAATGCCTCCCACCGCTCATATGTAGTCACTGATCCTCCAGGAGGTGAGCGCAGGCTTTTTCAGGTGGTGCTAGAAAGGTTTCCAGCAGCAAGAGAGCACCAGTGCCAAAGTGCAATCACTTTTCAAATTTCTGTCAGTATCATATTTGCTGATGTTCCATTGGGCAAAGAAAGTCACGTGAACAAACTCAAGAGTCAGGGTGGGAGGGGTCCTCACACAGGTGCGGTGCCTACTAGGAGAGAAATAAAGATGCCATTTTAAAAGTATTCTACCACAGTAGGTACAAAAAATAATATTTTGAAACTAGCTCCTGCTAAGATGCATGCCTAGGAATATGAAAAAAGGGAGATGCCCATTGACAAGAAGTGTGCAAATATTTTCTGTAAAAAGCTGGCTTTGCAGGCCAGATTGTGTTGAAATTACTAAACTCCACTATTATAACATTAAAAAAATCAAGCAATATGTAAACAAGTGGGTGTGGCTATATTCTAATAAAACATTATTTACAGAAACAGGTGGTAGGCCAGAGTTTGCTCGTGTGCTAGGGTTCACCATCCCTTGCTATTTAGTACCTATTCCGGTAATTACGGCTGCACAATAAATCAACATGAAACTTTCAAACAACAATGTTTCAGAATTTCGATGGGTAAGGAAGTTGGGGAGGACTCTTCTGAGGAGGTCTAGCTCAGGATTTCTCTGTAATTGCCCTCAGATGGTGGCTGGAGCTGTTGCGGCTGGCGGCTGTGGGTGGGCATGGCTCAGTTAGGCTTCCTCACACTATGGCAGCACTGGTGGCCTTGAATTGTTACATCCCAGCACGGGTCCAGTGTGTGCTCAGCCAGCAAAGGGTAAGCCAACATGCATTTCATAACCTAGCCTCGAGAGTCACATAATGGCACTTCCACTGTGTCCTATTGAAAACAAAAGCCACACGCAATGAAAAGAGTGGCAAATAGGCTACCCATCCTGATGGGGAAGTGGAGAGTTTCTAGAAGAGTAGGTGGGAGGGGAAGAGTTGTGGTGACCAACTTTGGAAAGTACAACCACAGTATACCAGGTAGGGACATGTCTTCTCACTATGATTAAAAGCATGCACATGACAGAGAGCTAATATGGAAACCTGCAAGACTGCCAAGTGGAACAGAGAACACGTATTTTGTATTCAAAAGGAACCAGGCTTAAATTCTGCCCTGACATTCACCATCCATTTTTTTCTTCACGCAAAACAAATGCAGTTCCAGGTTTAAAGAAAGATGTACTTTCATACATTACTTAATTATTTTAATTTTTATTTCTTCCAGTAAAATGATCCTATATCAATATCTCACTGGGTTTTTCTAGGTGTTAAAAGTTAGAGAAGATAGTATGCATCATGCAAAAGATAGTATGCATTCTCTAACATGCAAAAGTTAGAGAAGATAGTACTTGGCACATACAAACCTTGAAAAAAATGGCAGCAATAACACAGTAACTATTTTACTGATTTCATCATACATACCGACCACAATGCCAAAACATTATGTCTATCAGATCCAAGCTATCTGTGTTTGGGTTAATAGCAAAAGAATGCAAAGATAAGTAGTATGCTACTGTGGAATCCTAGGAGAGTCAGACTGATCTGTGTTCAAACCCGGGACAGTCTCAAACAGCATTAACAGATGCTAAGTGCCTGGCACAGTGGAGTCACCGAAAAAAAATTATTTATCTCATTTTTACAGTGGAGTCAGCATATCTGAATTAAAATATACCTTTCCAAATAATAGCTAAGAAACCAATAATGGCTAAGAAACATCAAATTATTCTTTTTCACATCCTTGGGTGACTACCTTTTCCAAAGGGTAAAAGTTTCTCAGTATCTAATATAATTTGAATTAAAGCTTGTAAAATATGTTTAAATAGTACTCTAAACGTTAAGTAATAACAGCACTAGCAATGTTTTATAGTTGTGAATAGCATTTACATTAAACAGAAGGAAAGCTAATGTTTACAAGAGAAAAGAGGATATGTGAATTTTATCACTGCCAGATAGGTGGTGTGTTTGATATTCCTGGAGTTTTTAAATCTATAAAATCCATATCATTATGTAGTGTAGGTTTTCTGTAATTCTTTTAATTTTGGGGGCATTGAATCATCTTTGATTCTTCTCTTGAGAGAGATGTTTCAAACTGTGTTCTAGTGAGTTTTGATTTCTGGTTGTTCTCTAGAAATTTTTGCTTTATACAAGCTGCTGCTATGATAATTGGATTCAGAAATGTAAATAACTGATATTTCTATATTTCTTTATTTTAAATGTTAGACTTACGCATTATGAAATGCCTTTTTTTTCCCTTGGTGTTCACTGGTCTTAATTCTACCAGAAGCAATGTGTGACACAGAGCGTTGTCATGATGGAGGATGAAACCGTTTGCCCATTTCATGTTAATGCATTGTCATGATCCATGATTTTACGGGACACTTTAAAACACAACATCTCTCAACCATAGCTCACACCAGACTGACTGCACCAAAACCAAATACGTTGAAACTTGTTACACACTGTTACTAAGGTTCGATATACTGCTGCATATATTGAAGATTCCTGCCTTTCCGTTGGATGGTACTTGGCAGCAGCATTCACCATATTTTGTGATCACAACAGAAAGGCTCATTGTCACACATCACTTCTGGTACGGCAATTTCTGTCAAACAAAAACATTACAATGTGTTCTCATCCACCTTATTCACTGGGTCTGGCACCGTGCAACTTCTGGCTCTTCCCCAAAATCAAAATGTTTCAGGACATTGAGGCAGCCATGACAGGGCAACTAAAGACACTCACAAAAAAGGACTTTCAGAACTGCTTCAGAAAGTGGCAAGAATGAGGGGATAAGAGTGTTTGAAGCAAGAGTGAGTATTTTGAGGGGAATTATTGGCAATGTGTCTTTAATTACATATTTTTTTATTATTATTTAAACATTCACCGTATGTTTTGATTACACTTTCTATTATTGAATAATAATCATGGTTCACTCTTTTACAGAGGAAGGGGATATATTCTATGGGACCCCCACTATGAAGGAGTTTGAAATCAGCTAATAACTTCTATTTGCCATCCCTCTCCACAAACATCTAATTTGAATTAATATCCTATTTTTTCCAGTGAATTCCTATAAAGCAATGTGATACATATTCATCTTTTCATTCACTTTTCTCATGATCCTTCTCCCATTATCTTTACATCATTATAACTTATAATCATTAAAAGTCTTGAATCCATTGTAATTGCAATTAAATATGATCTCTGTAGAATAATATACATTTAATGCTCAGTGCAAGTCCTATTGTCAATACAACTCCTGTCATTTGTGTTGGCTCTAATTTGTTCCTTAGCAGATCCTTTAGTATTCCAACAATCAACTTTCCTAAGTTCTTACATGTTCAAGCAGTTTTTCTGTGTCCTTTATACATGAAGATCAGTTTACCAGATGTAAAAACATTGGCTCACATTTCCAGTTTTTGAATATTTTACATTTTATTACTGCATTGTCTTATAACACAAAGCACTGCTACTGAAAAGTCTGATAATCATGTTATTGTTTTTCCTTTAGGCTCTAATAACTTACACATTATTAATTTTACAAATTATTGGTTTTTAGTCATCTGGGTTGAATTTCTAAGATATGAAATGTACCCTTTAATGTGTATTTATAAAATCATATTTAATCACCAGAAAAATGTTCTTATAGCATTGAAACATATGTATGCATTTTCTGAATTTATTACTTCCTCTCTTCAGGCATGAGTATAGGCAGGTTGGGTTGGAAAACACACAAAGAGAAAAGCACACCATAAGAGGAAACATGCTCTCCTCAAAAGTTTTACTCCCCTTTGTTTACTGAGTCTATTTATAGATCACATTCCATCTTCCTTAAGATGGAACCTCCTTGCAAGACACTCCTAAGTAAATGGGCTTTCGGTAGGCCACCATCCCACTTCCTATCTATTCCCCCAGAATCCTCCAGTAATTCCTCCAGAATCACTCTAAAAGGGTCTGTGAATAGTTGTGTGAAAGTGCACTCATTTTAGGGCCATCATATTAAGTAGGGCTTAATCACTTGGTCTAAAATCCAAAGAAACTTTTGAAGTTAAGATTATTCTGATTAATAAATAAATAAATGCTCTTTGTTCTTTTAAAATTTTCAACTGCTCATCATTCTTTCACTCTGTTTTGAAATATTGTATTTTAAGAGGAATTTTCACTGTAAATATGTGGCCCAACTTCAATACCTTTCTCAATGGTTCCTAATTATTGCTTTATAACATTCCAATGAAAAAATAATTTCAGAATGAGTAACTAGTTAAAGGATAACCACAAAAATCCAAATAAATACTACCTGAATTAATGGGAATTTGATACTTACAATGTGAGTGGATAGAGCACCACTGTGCAATCTTTTAATCACACTGAAATTCAATCATTTTATTCATTTATTAAAAAATTACACATTGAGCAACCTTCTATTTGCCAGGCATTATTCAATAAACATGAGATATACCAGTAAAATAAATAAATACATGAATAAATAAATCACACATTCTTTCCCTGTGGATCTATAAAAAAAGAAAACATGTAGAGCAGAGTAAGGGGGCTTATAAATTCTGAGTGATAATAAGAGGCAGGTTGTCCTATTAAATAAGGTAGTCAAGATTGGTCTACCTTAGAAAATCTTATCCAAACAGATGGTTGAAGCTGCAAAAGTCAGCTTTGTGGCTCTGAGGAAAGAGCACTGCAGTCAGAGTTAAAACAAATACATTAAGATTCCTAGCCTGTGGGAGGAACAACAAGGAGAGCAGTATACCAAGAACAGAATCAGCCAATGCATGGATGAAAGAAGTTACAGAGAAGGCAAGAAAAACAACTGAGAACATGTGAAAATTTAAGTCTTTAGAGGGCTGAAACAAAGGAATTACATCATTCAACCTCGATTTTCAAAAGGTGCTTTGATTGAGATTGACTGTAAGAGGAAGGGCAATAGTAGAGGGACAGGTTCACTGGCTTTTGCAGGAAGTGGTGGTATGGAGACTGAGAAATGCAAAAAGACTTTCATCCTTATCTGCTAAACTTACCCCTAATATTTAACACTTGTTTTGACCACCTTCATACCTGTCAGATCCATAACCTTCTTTTAATCCTATTTTGCCTGCTACTTTCTTGGTTAACATCCTCATCAGTTTTTTAATGGATTCACCCGAATTTACTTAATTAATTCTTATTTCAGTTATTTCCAGTATTTTTTTCTTCTAGACAATGAAGAAGTGAGCATCTCTATTCATACATATTTCCAAACATGTGTTAGCATTTCTGTAGAACACGTGTAAAAACACACTGAGTCAAAATATATGTAAATTCGTGTTTTGTTTTTATGTTTGTTTTATTTCTGTTTTTTATTTTTGCTTTTCTTAAGGCAACAAATATTTATTACCTCACAGTTTCTTTAGGACTGAAGTTTCGGAATGTATCTAGTTCAGGAACTCACATGTAGTTACAGTAATGATGTTGGCAAGAGATACAGTTTTCTGATGATTTGCCGAGGACTGGAAGGTCTGTTTTGAATATAATTTGTTCATATGATTGTTAGTAGAAGAACACAGTTCATCCCATATGGGCTACATCAGCTAAATGCATCTGTATTATCAATTGGATTCCCCAGTGTAAGTAATTCAAGAAAGCAAGACAGAAGATACAATGTCATTTATGACACAGATAGTCACCACTTCTGGTGCTTTTCATTTTTTGTGTAGATCCAAATTTCAACCTCATTTCATTTTCTGTCTGCCTAAAAGATGTTCTGTAATGTTTTTGTTGTTGTTGTTGCTGTTGTTGTTGATAGGGTCTGATAGTAATGAATTATTTTATCTTTTGTGTGTCAGAGAAAGTCATTACTTTCTCTTCACTTTCTAGAAACATTATCACTGAGTATAGAATTCTGGGTTGAGTATATTTTCTTTCAATACTGAAAAGATAGTGATCTAGTAACTTTTGCTTGCAGGGTGTTTAACAAGAAATCTCCTGTTATTCTTACTTTTGTTCCTTTCTATATAACATGTTTTTTCCCCCTGTTATAGATTTTAAGATTTTAATTTTTATCACTGGTTTAAAACAATTTTATTTTGGTGCAATTTTCTTCATGTTTCTGAGCTTGTGGTTTTTTGTTTTGTTTTGTTTTGTTTTGATTTTTGAGCCTCTTAGCTTTATGAACATATGGAATACAATTATAGTAACTTTTCCAAATGTCACTGTCAGATAAACTTGACATCTGTGTCAGTTCTGTGTTTATTTCAGTTGATTATTTTTTCTTCACTGTGGGTCATATTTTCTTACTTCTTTGCATGCCTGATCATCTTTGATTGGATTCCAGACAGTGTGAATTTTAGCTCCTTGAGTGCCTGATATTTTTATGTTCCTAAAAATTTTGAGCTTTGTACTAAGATTCATTCGATTTACTTGGAAACAATTAGATTCTTCAGACCTTGCTTTAATGATTTGTTAGGTGCTACTGGAGCAGTGCTCAGTGTAAGGGTAATTATTCCTCACGACTGTTCTGTGTGCTCTGCCCAGTGTCCTAGGAATCATGAGAGTTTCCAGTGTAGCTTGTGGAAATTGCACCGTTCCCAGCCCTGCTCTAATCAATTCAGTTGGATCTTGTTCTGGCTTCAGATAGTGTCACATGTATGTGCTAAGCATTACTCAACTAAATATGTGGTGAGACGATTGTCTGTAGATATGTGGAGGTATCTCTCTATAAAACTCCTCTTCTGAAAAACCTAACTGTTCTGGTCTTCCCAGATCCATATTCTCAGTTCAGGGAATCTGCTGGTCTCTGCCTGGGCCTCCCCTCTTTGTGCTAAGGCTTAGAAACTCTCAAGGTAGTTAGCTGGACAATCATAGAGTTTCCCTCATTTATTTCACTATTTCACTGATCACTATCCTTCATTGACGGATAGCCATTGTCCTTAAAAAAAAAAGGGGGGGGGGGCATTTTCATATATTTTGTTCATTTTTTGGGTTGTTTCAATGAGGAGATTCTTGTAACTGCATCTTGGACTTTCTTAGTTAAATTTTCGATGTCCTTCTAATTGATGTCTTTCCCTCTTCAACAGTCTATTCAGTACCACTGTAGGTGAGACTCACCTTCCTAAAACACAAACCTAATCACATCACATCACATGTAAACTTAAAACTGTTCAAAGGCTTCCATTTCCTTCAACATAGAATTCAAACACTGGTATGCAATACACATTAGTTTTCAGACTTCGCCCGTATTCACAGAATCTTCACTTCGATCCCTCAATGTGAGTCCCACTGAAATAACTGAAATATCAGCACATCATGTTCTGAGAAACTTTTCTTCACTTTAGTTTTACTTTGCCTAGAAAGTTCTTTCCTTTTCTTCTGCTGATCCCAATAGTTTAAGGATCAATTTATCAATAAGTTTACAATCTAATCTATATTTGTTCTTTTTGTCTTCTCAGCACCTGACATAGTGTTTTGTTCACAATAGATAATCCATAAATGTATAAATATGTGATGAGTAAGTGAATTAATAATTAAATGAATAAATGAATGAATGAGTAAAATTAGATTCAAGAAGTTTAAAAATAAATTGTGTTATATAAATTGAGCAGAGGAAAAGAATGCAAACTTCTAATGTTTTAAAAGCCATATTGAATTCCACGTATGTAGTATTCATCACTTCTCTTTCAGAAAGAAAATAATTAGCAGTGTATCCACTTCTTTTGATCAGATGTTCAACTTTGACAATTATGTAGCAATGCCTCCTACTTAGAAAACAACATTAACTTTTCCCACAATAAACAGAGCATGGGATTTAATAAGGGGTAACTCATTTGAGGACAAGAAATGGTGCTGGTTTTGTTTGCATAGTTTTAGTCAAAGAATAGAAAATAGCAAAGACTAGTGCAGTGCTGTAGAATCAGACTGCCTAGGTTCAAATCCCCATTGTACACCTAACTCTTTTGTGACTTTGAACATTGCCTACCTATCTGGGTTTATTCCTTGCCACAATTCACTTTGTACCCTATTTTCTAGTTATTTAAATGAGGGGTAATATATATGTCATCTCAGAGAAATATTATTAAGCTCAAATGAAATAATACTTGCAATGTACCTAGCCCAGTGGGGACACACTGTAAGCAATCAGAATACATTAGTTAGCATCATTTTGTTTCAACTCTATGTGGTGTCAAGAAGGCAGCAAACTGTACTTTACAATTCACAAATTTACCCTCAGACCTCTAACGATTTAAATTAGCATCTAAACTCAGCAATTTATTGAAGATTTCAATTTTTGGTAAAAGCTTTAAAAATGGACTTATTCAGAATTCTCAGTGTAACAACCCTAAATACACAAAATATACTTGGTGAAAGAAGGAGAGCAGAGAAAAAATAAAGTTTTCGATATATGTCATCTTAGTGCCTTGATGATGTTTTTTTTACCCATTGTCAAAATTTTTGGAAGACATTTTAAGGTTGGAAAAATTTCATCTTCTCTCTAGTTTGCACACTTCCCTCTAAGAAATCGGACAAAATATCCCCAGCTGCTGTGATCCTAGAAGGGGTGTGATGGAGACTAGAGGAGTTATGAAACCTCCCTCCTTCTTCCTTCCACTATAGAAGTGGTGAGTATAAGGTGAGGAGCAGGAAAGTACTTTTACCAAGGTGGATAAAAGCCAGTTGGTGGCAAAGGAAGTTAAGCAACTGAGACACAGTATATTTCCTGCTGACTCCAGATGCTGATTTTCCTGGATGGTCTCTTGCATGAAAGTGAGACATGACACAGATCTGAGAGCACAGCTGGCATCCCCCTCCTCAATCTCTCTATAATGGCAGATGTCTTTGTGCCCCTACATTGTGGGGCACTAGCCAAGAAGTGTCATAAGGAGCCAGCCAGCAACTGCCTGCAGCTCCTTTCATGATTTAGTCTGGGCTCTCAGGACCCCTAAGGATTCCTCTCACATCTGTCATACCTAGGAAAAATTATCATCCCTACTCTGACTTGCTCTGCCTCTCTTCCCTCTCTCTCAGTTCCTCTCACCCTGCTGAGGTAGTCGTGAAGTGAGGCACATACAGTCAGCTCAGCCTGCCATCATGCAGAGATTGACACAGCTATCTCCTTCTTGAGGGCACCCTGATTCTCATAAGTAATTCTCTCCTTCACCCAACCATGAGGAAAACAAATGAGTTGTATTCCTACTACCATATCCCCTTCAGGAAGGAGGGAGCATTATGTGTCACTCAAAGACTCTGCTGTGCCCCCAACTATCTTCTCTCAACTCTCTTTGTACGGTCAATGAGATGCTGGCTATTATATGGTTTGTTTTATTTTGTTTTTGTTTTTTTCTGAATGATTCCACTTGGCAAAATGTGCAGAAAAACACATTTCTTCTTCTTTTTTTTTCCCTGAGCTCTTAACTGTTGACAGCACTTTCTATTACCATGTTTCATACATACAAAATTTAAATCTCTTGACAAAGCCAGGAAGAGGTGCGTTGATTACCATTAAGATTAGACTCCTTTCTCACAGCATTCCACTCACCTCAAATTCCAGGCTGTATTTTTCCTGTATCCTCCTCTATTCCATTTCACTCTGAGCAGTTTTCCAGTGACTCCCATGTTTCTCAAGCCTTCCTTTTGATTATATTCACCTAAAAAGACTTTAGAACTACACCCACAATCTTACAGAATCAAATTCCCTATCTATGAGGACACAGCACTATTTTTTTAATCTAGTCTAGAGATAAGAAATTAGAATTGATGTAGTGAGATTATCCAGTATAGTCATTGACTCAATATAAAAGAAAATAAATCTCATAAATCCAGTCTATTCAAAGACAGAATGGGCCACCATGTGAAATGAGGCCCTCCCTCTAATAAGGTGAGGTCTTAACTTGGACATGGGTACCCACTTCTCAGATACCCACTGTCAGCAATGATTCTTGCCCTGTGAAAAGGAAGTGTGCCACATCAGTCACTAAATTTGTGCTTTACAATTAAGAAGGGAAGGGTTTGTATTGCAGTCATAGATACTGGGGCTGTAGGGTGGTTTTTAAGTAATCCAGAAATGATTTTAACTTTCTTATCTTCAAGAGTAGGACATTAATCCCCCTCTCCTTGACTGTGGACTAGACTCAGTCACCTGCCTCTAACGAGTAGAATCTAGGGGAATGATAGTGTGTGACTGGGAGACTAGGCAGGCATGTGGATTCCTCCCTGTTCTCTCTCTAGGATCACTTGTTCTGGGGGTAGCCAGCACTTAAGTCATAGGACACTCACACTATGGGGAGGGTCATGTGTGAAGAGATATTTCTTTTGTAAAAATTTAGTTATTTACCTTTTTCAGTTACAGTTGAAATTCAATATTTTTTTTATATTAGTTTCAGGTTTACAGCGTAGTGGTTAGACATTTTTGTCAGTGATCCCCCTAATTAGCCTACCACCAAACTGGAACTATACATAGATGTTTTAATATTATTGACTATATTCTATGCTGTACTTCACATTTCTGTGATTATTCTGTAACTACCAATTTAAATTTCTTAATCACTTCACTTTTTTCTCCCAGGCCCTCAATGTTCCTCCCCTCTGGCAACCATCAGTTTGTTCTCTGTATCTATGAGCGTATTTCTGTTTTGTTTGTTCATTTATTTTGTTCTTTAGATTCCACATAAAAGCAAAATCATACAGTATCTGTCTTTCTCAGTCTGACTTATTTCATTTAGCATAATACCATGTAGGGCCAACAATGTTGTCACAAATGGTAAGATTTCATTGTTTTTTATGGCCATATTTCTTTGTATATATGCACTGCTTCTTTATCTAGCCATCTATTGATGGAAACTTCGGTTGCTTCCATATCTTGACTATTGTAAATAGTGCAGCAGTAAACATAGGGATGCATATATCTTTTCGAATTAGTGTTTTGAATTTCTTTGCATAAATACCCAGAGGTGGAATTGCTGGGTAATAAGGTAGTTCTATTATTAACCTTTTGAGAAAACTCCATACTATTTTCCATAGTGGCTGCACCAATTTTCAATCCCACCAACAGTGCATGAAGATTCCCTTATCTCCACAATCTCGTCAACACTTGTTTGTTGGTTTATTGATGACAGCCATTCTGACAGGTTTGAGGTGACATCTCATTGTGGTTTTACTTTGCATTTCTCTGATGATTAGTGAAGTTGAGTATTCCTTTCATATGTCTATTGTCCATTTGTATGCCATATTTGGAGAAATATCTTTTCAGGTCTTCTGCCTATTGTTTAATGGGATTGTTTTTGTAGTTGTTGTTGTTGTTGCATTGTATGAGTTCTTTACAAATATTGGATATTAACCCCTTATCAGATATGTCATTCGTGATTATCTTCTCCCATTCAGTAGGCTTTTTGTTTTGTTGGTGGTTTCCTTTGCTATGCAAAAACTTTTTAGTATAACATAGTAAACAAAATAACATTTGTTTATTTTTTCTTTTGTTCCCCTTGCCTGAGGAGATATATCAGAAAAAGTATTACTAAGGACTGTTAGATTTTACTGCCTATGTTATCTTATAAGAGATTTATGGTTTTGAGTCTTACATTTAAGTCTTTAATCCATTTTGAATTTATTCATTTATATGGCATAAGAAGGTGGTCAAGTTTCATTTTTTGACATGTATCTGTCCAGTTTTTCAAATACCACTTATTGAAAGACTGACTTTACACCACTGTATGTTCTTGCCTCCTTTATCATATATTAAATGACCATATAAGTGTGGGTTTGTTTCTGGGCTCTCTGTTTCATTGATCTATGTGTATATTTTTATGCCAGTACCATGCTGTTTTGATTACTATAGCCTTGTAGTATAGTTTGATATCAGGTCACGTGATACCACCAATTTTGTTCTTTTTTCTCAAGATTGATGTGACTATTCGGGGTCTTTTATGGTTTTATATAAATTTTAAGATTATTTGTTCTAGTTCTATGAAAAATGCCATGGGCATTTTGATTGGGATTGTATTGAATTTATAGATTGCTTCAGGTGGATGGACATTTTAATGATGTTAATTCTTCCTATTAATGAGCACAGTATATACTTCCATTTTTTGGCATTTTCTTTCATTTCTTTCTTCAGTGCCTTATAGTTTTCCAAGTAGAGGTCTTATACCTCCTTGATTAAATTTATTTATAGGTATTTAATTTTTTCCCAGTTGTAAATGGGATATTTTTCTTAATTTCTCTTTCTGACAGTTCATTATTGGTGTATAAAAATACAACCAATTTCTGAATACTAACTTTTTATCTTGCCACTTTACTGAATTCATTTATGTGTTCTAATAGATTTATAATGGAATCTGTGGGTTTCTCTATATATACACACACGATGTTTCCCCGAAAATAAGACCTAGCCAAGCTATCAGCTCTAATGCGTCTTTTGAAGCAAAAATTAATATAAGACCCAGTGTTATGATATATTATGTCATGTTATGTTATGTTATGCTATGTTATGTCATTTTATGTTATGTTACATTATATTATATTACATTAGAGACCCAATCTTATATTATAGTAAAATAAGAATGGGTCTTATATTAATTTTTGCTCCAAAAGACGCATTAGAGCTGATTGTCTGGCTAGGTCTTATTTTGGGGAAAACACAGTAGTACCATGCTATCTGCAAATAATGACAATTTTACTTCTTCTTTTCCAGTTCAGATGTTTTTTATTTCTTGTCTGATTACTATGGCTAGGATTTCCAATACTATGTTGAATAAAAGTGATGAAAATGGACATCCTTGTCTTGTTCCTGATCTTAAGAGAATGCTTTCAGCTTTTCCCCCATTGAATAGTATGTTAGTTGTGGTTTTATCATATATGGCCTTTATTATGTAGAGGTATATTCCTTCTATTCCTACTTTGCTGAGAGTTTTCATCATAAATGGACAGTGGATTTTGTCAAATGTTTTTTCCTGCATCTATTGATATGATCATATGATTTTTATCTTTTATTTTGTTTGTATGATGTATCAAATTAAATGATTTGTAGATATTGAATCAACCTTGCATCCCAGGAATAAATCCCACTTGATCATGATGTATAATGTTTTTAATATATTACTGAATTTGGTTTCATAATATTTTGTTGAGGATTTTTGCATCTACGTTTGTGAGGGATATTAGCATATAGTTTTCTTTCTTTTTAATGTCTTTATCTGCTTTTGGATCGGAGTAATATAGTCTCATAGAATGAACTTGAGAACTTTCCTTTCTCTTAAATTTTTTGGAATAGTTTGAGAAGGATAGGTTTTAATTCTTCTTCGAGTGTGTGGTAAAATTCACTTTTTAATTTACCTTGTCCAGGAATTTTGTTTGTCGGGAGTTTCTTGATTACTGATTTGATTTTGTGTGTAGTAATTGGTCTATTCAAATCTTCTATTTCTTCTTCATTCTCTCTTGGAAGATTGTGTGTTTCTAGGAATTTATCCATTTCTCCCAAATTGTACAATTTTTTGGCATATAATTGTTCACAATATTTTCTATAATCCTTTGCATTTTCATGGTATCAGTTGCCACTTCACTTTTATTTCTGATTTCATTTATGTAAGTTTTCTCTCCTTTTTTTCTAGATAAATCTGAGTAAAGATTTATCAATTGTGTTTATCTTTGAAAAGAACTAGCTCTTGGTGTCATTGATCTTTTGTATTTTTTTAGACTCTGTTTCATTTATTTCCACTCTCATCTTTGTTATTTCCTTCCTTCTACTAATTGTAGGTTTTGTTTCCTTTCTCCCCTTTGCCCTCCCATTCCTTTAAGTGTAAGCTTAGATTATTTGAGATTTTTCTGTTTCTTGAGATAGGCCTTTATTGTTAAGAATTTCCCTCTTAGGATTGCTTTTGTTAGTCCCATAGATTTTGGGTCATTGTGTTCTCATTTTTATTTGTCTCAAGGTATTTTTTGATTTTTTTCCTTGTTCTCACTTTTAGCACATTCATTATATAGTAATATGTTATTTAGCTTCCATGTGTTTGTGTGTTTTCAGTTTTTTTCTTGTTATTGATTTCTTGTTTCATACCATTGTGGTCAGAGAAGATGCTTGATATGATTTCAGTTTTCTTAAATGAGCTTGGGACCTTTATTGAGACTTGTTTTGTGGCCAAAAAAATGGTCTATCTTGGAAAATATCCCATGTGTACTTGAAAGGAATGTACATTCCTGCTGCTTTGGGGTGATATGCTCTAAAAATATCATTAAATCCATCTGGTATAGTGTGTCATTTAAGGCTACTGTTTCCTTGCTGATTTTCTGTCTGGAAGATCTGTCTATTGGTGTCAATGGGGTGTTAAAGTCCTCTACTATGATTGTGTTACTATCAATCTCTCCCTTTATGTTGGCTGATATTTGCTTTGTATATTTAGGTGTACAAGAGGACATAACTCTTGTACACATTTATGTTAGGTACATAAATATGTACAAGAACTATGTTCTCTTGCTGGATTGATCTTTTTATCATTCTGTAATGTCCCTCTACGTCTTTGATTATAGCCTTTGTTTTAAAGTCTGTTTTGTCCAGTATAAGTATTGCTGCAGCTTTTTTTTTTCCATTTCCATTCACAGGAAATATCTTTTCCATCCCTTTATTTTCAGTCTATGTGTGTCTTTCAATTTGAAGTAAGTTTCTTGTAGACAGCATATGTATGGATTTTATTTTCTTATCCATTCAGCTACCCTATGCTTTTTGATTGGAACATTTAGTCCATTTACATTTAATGTGATTATTGATAGATACATAGTCATTGCAATTTATTATTCTTATATATGTACTTCCTTTCCCCCTTCTTCTTCCTAAAGAAATCCCTTTAAAGTTTCTTGTAATATTAGTTTGGTGGTGATAAAGTCCTTTAGTTTTTTTTTTTTTTTTTTTTCTGGGAAGCCCTTTATCTGTCCATAATTCTAAATGATAGCTTTGCTGGGTAGGGTCGTCTTAGTCATAAGTCTTTACTTTTCATAATTTTGAATATTCTGTGCCAATCCCTTCTGTCCTGCAATCTTGTTGTTGAGAAATCAACTGAGAATCTTATGGGGTCTCCCTTGTGAGTAACTAGTTGCCTTTCTCTTGCTGCTTTTAGGATTCTCTCCTTGTCTTTAACCTTTTTCATTTTAATTATGAAGTGTCTTGGTGTGGGCCTCTGTGGGTTCTTCTTGTTTTGGACTCTCTGTGCTTCCTGGGCTTATAAGTCTATTTCCTTCACCAGATTAGAAAGCTTTTCAGTCATTAATTCTTCAGATATGTTCTCAATCCCATGATTTCTCTTTTCTCATTCTGGTACACCTATGATCTGAATTTTGTTATGCTTGATGCTGTCCTAGAGATTCCTTAAACTATCTTCATTTTTAGAAATTATTTTTTCTTTTTGCTGTTATGATTGGTTGTTTTCTGTTACCTTGTCTCCAAATTGATGATTTTATTGTCTGCTTCATCTAATGTGCTGGTAATTCCTTCTAGTGCATTCTTCATTTCAATTATTGTATTCTTCATGTCTGACTGGTTCTTTTTTGTTTCTGTCCTTTTTTATGCTTGCCATCTCTTTGTTGAAGTTCTCACAAAATTCCTTGACCATTCTTATAACCATTGTCTTGAACTCTGTATCTTATAGGTTATTTGCTTTCATTTTATTTAATTCTTTTTCTGGAGTTTTATCCTGTTTTTTGTTTTTGTTTTTGTTTTCTCCTCCTCCTTCTTTTTCTCCTCCTCCTCTTCCTCCTTCTCCTTCTTTTAGTATATATTTATTTGTTTCTTCATTTTGGCTACCTCTCTATGTTTATTTCTATGTACTAAGTAAATCTACTACATTTTTCAGTCTTGGCCAAGTGGTCTTATACAGTTGGTGTCCTGTGGGTCCTACTGACACAAAATCTCTAATCCCTCGTGCAGGGTACTCCAGGAGTGTCCCTTGCATGGTTTGTGTGTGCCCTCCTGTTGTAGTTGAGCCTTGATTGCTGTTGGCACTTCAGTAAATGGTATTAACCCTTAGGCTGACTGGTTCTGTGATTTTGCCATATCCACAGCTTACGGGCTGCTGTGCGGGGGGATTACCCCATGGAATGGGATTCACTCCAGTGAGCTCTGGAAGCTGCTGAGATCATCCTTTGTGTGTGTTAATTTGGGCCAATTAGGTGGTGCTCTGTTGGGGTGTGAGGCCAACCTCTGGGTTTGTTGGTTCTGGGGCCACTTGGGAGGGGCTCCATTGCAGGACCAGGTCAGCTGCTGTTTGTGACAAGCCCAGGACTACCTGGTAGGAGCTACAAAGCAATTGCAGTTGGTGGTTGCATGTGTTGGATCTGGAGGTATGTGAGAGAGGCTGTGCTTGAAACCAAGTATTGTTTCCACCAGTACTGGACCTAGGTAGCTCCACAAAAAGCCCAGGTCACCCTAAGGCTTGTTGCTGCCTCTTGGCTATCTGTAAGGCTTAGCCATTGAAAGAGCCTTGGGCAACACATGAGTTGGGTGAGGTGGGGGTCTCATGGAGTCTCTAAAGAGGGTGAGTGATATTTACAAGGTTAATTTAAATTCTGGTTTGGCACCAGTGCTGAGCCCAGAGCTACTCAGCAAAAGGTTCAGAGCATACTGAGGCCAGCTACCAACCCCCAAGTGTTGTCTAAGAGAAGAGAGACTGTAGCACAGGCCAGGGATGACAGCTAGCTGCACAAGTATCTCAAGTGTTTTGGGAGTTGAGGCCAGATATTTGCTGGTAAAAGAGGCTCCTGGGGTGTACGGGATGGGTCTGATTGCCATTTGAGGGAAGTGCCTCCAACATTGTGCCAGCTGCATGGGATGGGGTTTCAGGGAGTCTTCAGGGTGGAGCCAACATACTTTACCAGGCCTGTATATTCAAATTTAACCATGTCAATGTGGGCTTAACAAAGACCAATCATGACACCTGCCTGCAGGTTACACAGGAGAAGGGTTCTGCACAGGGAAAATGGCAACTGTCCCTCCAGTCCTTGTCCTGCATCCACACAACTCAGTCTCTCCCTGTATATTTTTGGAGCATTCCGAGTGGCTGTTCCTCCACTGGAGCCCAGGGTGAGTGCCTGTTAGTGTGTGTGTCTGTGCACGGGCCCTTTAAGAGGATGTCTGGGTTTCCTGCAGCCTTCCATCTCAGCCGGACAGCTGACATCTTCACTGTTTTTCACAGCCAGAGGTGGGAACTCCAGTTCCCAGCACTGGTACTCTGGGGGGGGGAGCTCAGTGTAGACCTGGGGTCTCTCACTCCTCTCTGGGGGACCTCTGCAGCTGAGATAGCCCTCCTGATTCTCAGCCACCACATGTGGGTGTAGGGCTGGACTGTTTTGCATTTCCACCCCTTCTACCAGTCTCCATTTGACTTCATGTTTGTATCCTTACTTATAGGACTTCTGTTCAGCTAGACTTCAGATGGTTCTCCAGGTTGCTTGTTCTATAATTTAGTAGTAATTTTAATGTGGTCCTGGGAAGAGGCAAGCACAGTGTTTATCTACTCCACCATCTTGCATTCCTCCTTCAGCTGTGGCTTTCTTTTTTAAAGGCCAGGAAGAAAGTGAGTCTTTCAGTCAATAGCCATGTGAGTGAGCCCCCTTAAAAGTGAGCTCTTCAGCCTGAACCACACTTTCAGATGAATGTTGTCCATGCTAACACCTTGATTTAGTCTCATGAGAGATCCTGAACCAGAAGCACTCAGCTAAACTGCCCTCTAATTCCTGACACTCAGAAACTGAGTGCAGTTATTCTATCACTCATTATTTAAGAACTGTTACATAGCTCATTCCAAGTGTGTACTGGCTTGATGATACCTATGTCTGAAACCCAATCTATATTGATAATATCATTCTACCTATTGTTATCGGTCTTACTCTATCTGGTCAGCAAGCACATGGAGGAAAAGTGTTCCCTGCTAAGCATTGTACTTTTAAAACAAATAGGTGGTATTTTTTTAATTATAAAAATAAAACATGCTTATTATAAAACTTGGAAAACATAAAAAAGCATAAAGCAAACTCATAGATTTTTCCAAATATCTTTAATGTTCTATTTTGATATAGTACCGTTATATTTAATTATGAATAATCATGTCACTACTGTCTACAATTTCTTATCAGCTTTTTGCTTACCACTGAAACAATGCCTGGCATGTAATGGAGGTCAGTAAATATTTGTTGAATAGCTATTTTCTAAGCATTTTCCAAAACATTTAAAATTTTCTAAGAGAAACAAACAAATGATTGAATAATATTGCATCATGTATATGTACAATCATTACTTTTCAAATTACTAGATGAAAAGTTATAAACATTGCTACAGCTTTTGACACATTTTGCCATATTGCTTTCAAGGAAGGCAATAGCAGTCTAATTTTGAAAGTGATTTTAAATTGTTAAAGTCTCCTAGGTGAAAGGATAGATTTTATAACAAAATAAAACAAAGTTGAGAGAGGAGAGCTAGTGGGTAGCATGGAATTTATATACATAAGATCAAAGCTAAACACCTAAATCTGATGCTTTACTTACCTGAAAATTTAGGGAAATAAAAACATTCTTCCAAGAGGATAGAAAAAGGAGTAAACTGCAGAAGAGAAATGATGGGGAAATAAAATGAGTGTTGGGTATAGCTCCCCAGACCACTCCAGACATCTAGCCAATACTTGTCTAAGTGATATGCAACAACACTTTGGAGAAAAGAAAGCCTGACAGTGGGTTGATCTCTCACAATATTTCTTATTGGAATACTTCTTATTAGATCATGACTTTGAACAAAGGGATGATGAGGTGAAATGTGCTGGTGACAGAGCTGATTTTTCTATCGTGGAAGAGTAACAGTTATAAAAACTTTAGGGCACACAGTCTAACCCTTAGGAGAATATTTGTCGAAAGAAAAAAATGTATAACAATCAATAAAAATGCAGGAAAGATCTTTATGTGATAAATTGGCAAAAAAAAGAAAGCAACTTGAAATGTGCCCTGATATTCTACACTATTTTATTTATAAAACTTTTTACAAGTCCAGGAGAGTGACCTCAAGATGAAACATAGATCACACTTGCATGAAAATCAGGAACATCTGAACTCATGTTAACTGAGACACAGGACATATCAACTCGGGGTGAATGTTAGGTGTTAAGGGACATGAGAAATCCTAGAGAATGATGAAGCCAAGTTACATTGTGGACACGGTTCATACCTGCTGGAGAGGTTGATGAGGGAGAAAGGAATATGTTGTATTTTGTGTGTTTCTCTTATGGATTCTAAATGATGATGATGATGATTATGATGATGATGATCTGTTGATGATAAAACAATAATTTGTTCTGAAGGAGGAAAAAGGAATTCCTATTGGTTAATGGTATTTATTTTCTTGGTTGTTTTTCTCCCAATACTTTAATTATTTTGAAAAACATGACTGTAATGAATATGAAGATTCAGGATAAAGATCAGAATAGCTTATGTTCAAAAGCCATAGCTGTTGTGCATCTGAATATGTCTAAGTGAACTGGAGATTAGGACAATAATGCATACATAAATGCCATTTAGAAAATTTGGTAAATTGTGAAAAAGTAAAGTTGAAAAAACAATGACAAAATTTGTCTTACATAGGATTCTGATAAGCCAATTTAAAATCATTATAAAACCAAGAAGCAAAAAATTGACGAACCAACTAAATACCAGCTGCTTTTGTGGAAAAGAAAAAGAGGTAATATAGATTCCCTAAAATTCTTACCCTAACAATGTTCCATTCAGACACACATCTCTCACTCTGTCACATTAAAAAAGGATACTTGCTCCATAGTTTAAAAGAATGAATTCTAGGCATTTTTCAAATTTTAATTGAAAGTTCAAGGAAAAAAAATGCTCAATTTTTTTTTTTTTTTTTTTTTTTTTTTCCCCAAGGAGAACTAAAAAACTGCCAGGATACAAAGAAAATATGCATAGCCCAATCTCCCTCCAAGTCTCCCAGAAACTGGCAAGTAAATCAATGAAAGAGTTCCCCTTTCCACAATCCATGTCTCCATGGAGCTAATACAGTCATTGGTAACACCCTATGTAATTTTATGGCTCTGCTTGTTCAGCAGCAACAGCATTCGATTGGGGGAAAAAAAAAAAAAATGATCCATCTGGTTTCTACGGCTGTGCTGATGACCAAATCGAATCAACCACCCAGCTCAACTGATCAATTGTGCAGAGAGTGGCCATTAATACAGCTGGAAACACCATTTCAAAAGAAAAATAGTCACTTCAGAGGCTGCCTATGACTGCCGAGTCAGTCTATGACAACATAACTTTGAGAGACTGGATTCTTAGAAGCATGGAATTGTAATTTGGGGAAATCGTAAAGCTTTCATGTACATAGAAGTTACAGAGACTAATCATCTTTCTCAGGTTTTATTTCCTTATTTGTAAAATGTAATTGACTAGGTTCTGCACTTGGTTTGGATGGTGGAACAGATAAATGCTGCACTAAACATAGTTTAGGGGAGTGAGAGGAGTCCAGAGTTGGGGTTAGATATACTAAGCTCTGAGTGGACTTCTACAGGTGTCTTGACTTTTTCAGTTTTCCTCATCAATAAGGGGAATTCCATAATACCTATATGGCCAATTATATTGAAAATTATATAAGCAAATATGTGTATACACAGAGGGTGCCAAAAAATACATACACATTTTAAGAAAGGAAAAAACTGTATTAAAATTGTAATACTCAGTATATACAGATAACAAAAGATGAATACAAGTCACATTTGACTTCTGCAGTTACAAGAAGTGCTCATAGTGGTTACCATCAGCATCCAGACACTTCTGACTATGGCGAACTTGAGCAATTCTACTACTTGCGCAACGTTGACCAAAATATCCACTTGTATACATTTTTAGTACCCTCAGTATTTATAAGAATCCCACAGAGTCTGGAATAGAGCAAGTATGCAATAGATATTTATTGAATGAATGACTCTAGGAAGAAATGAATGATGAATGAATGAATGGTTAAGGTGACATGTAAGTTTCTGAAAGCTAGGAAGAAGAAAAAAAGTGATTTAAAGCTGACTCACTAGCCTACTTCCTTCCTGTCCCTATCATGTTGATTAAGATGAGATATGCTTATGTCATAGAAATGGTGATATGAGAGAAGCCTCTTGAAATCTCCCCTGGAATTTACAACACATTGAACAGCTAAAATCCAAAAAGAACTCCCTACACAGCAGACAGGCAAGACTAAGTGATGTGCAATTGAAATCATCTAAAGTTGGGCAAATTGGGTGAGAAGGGGAAGGGGGAAGGGCGGAGATGTGGGCCTCATGGATTGCAGGACAGCCAGAGCTCAGAGCTCCAATCTCCTTGCATTCCGGAGCTACCACAGTTGCAGGAGAGGGAAGCATTCAGACTGCTAGCACTCCCGTTATGGCCCACAGTCCCACCTGAGGGATCAGCATATAACACGGCTAAACCCACCACTCACGGCGGAGACCTTGGAGCAAAGACTGAGGGAAGAAGAGTGAAAACAGCACACTAAGCCCTCACTGCGAAGCAGAGGATGGAAGGTATAGGCACAGAGCCTTGCCGCCCACTCCCCACCCTCCAGGAACTCAACCCACCCCACCCTCCCAGTGTTAGCAGTGTTAGAAGCAGAACTGTAGCAGTGTCAGATAAAAAAAAAGAAAGAAAGAAAGAAAGAAAGAAAGAAAGAAAGAAAGAAAGAAAGAAAGAAAGAAAGAAAGAAAGAAAGAAAGAAAGAAAGAAAGAAAGAAAGAAAGAAAAGAAAAGACAACAACAACATAATATTGGCAGTTTGAGAACTGTGGCCTGCATCCATGGCCTCTAGGCCTAACTAGTTCCAGTAAGGGGATGGAGCCTTGGGTGCAGGAATGGCTGTGCTGGTGATTGCTGCCATTGCTCAGAGCCACCTGTGACAACCCAATCTGCCACAGCCCGACCTATCAATGTAGATCCCTACAGGGGTAACGAAAGCCGCTGAAACACAAAGGCCCTGAAACTGGAGCAGGAAGAAACTCTCCATATCCCCCCCAGAGGCGGTGCCCAGTGACTCAGGTGAACTGCTCATAGAGGAGAAGCCCACCTTCCAGAGAACAGTTCTATTGTGTCGGAAGCCAGAGCAGTGTAAAGAAAATATAACACTATAGCATGAGAGACAATAAAAGGCTGGAGCGAGAGAGAAAATAACACATTCTACCAGCACTTACTGGAAAGCAAAAGAAGACTTCTTCCTATCAACCTGTTGCAGAACTCACTCCTGTAGATGCCCAGGAAGAGAACTAATAATTCATTAATTACCATGAATAAACAAGGTAACAAGGCATCTCAGAAAGAAAATTAAAAGTTTCCATAAAATGAACTTAGAGACATGGAAATATGTGACTTAAATGACAGAGAATTCAAGATTGCAGTTCTGAAAAAACTCAACGAGATGCAAGAAAACACAGAAAGGCAGTTTAATGAACTCAGAAACACAATCAAAGAACAAAATGAACATTTTACCAGAGAGACTGAAATTTTACAAAAGAATCAAATAGAATTTCTGGAGATAAAGAACTCAATAAAAGACATGAAGAATGAAATAGCAGCTTAGGTAATAGAGCTGTCCAGATGGAGGAAAGATTCAGTGACATCAAAGATAGAAATCTGGAAATGACACAAAGTGAAGGAGAGAGAGACTAGAGTTAAAAGAAATGAAAGAACTCTACAAGAACTTCCTACTCCATCATAAATGCCTATATAAGAACAATGGGCATACCAGAAGGAGAAGAAACGGAGAAAGGAACAGAGTATATTCAAGCAAATAGTCGACGAGAATTTCCCAAACTTGTGGACAGAACTGGATCCTCCAATCCAAGAAGCAAATAGAACACCTAATTACCTCAACGCCAATAGTTCTTCTCCAAGGCACATTGTATTGAAGCTGTCAAAAATTAATGATAAAGAAAGAATCCTCAAGGCAGCCGGGGAAAGAAGCCAGTAACCTACAAAAGGAAAGTCCATTAGATTATCGTCAGATTTTTCTAGCAGAAACTCTACAAGCCAGGAGGGAGTGGAATCAAATAGTCAAACTATAGAAAGAGAGAAATTATGAGCCAAGAATAACATATCCAGCAAAGATCTCCTTCACATATAAAGGAGGAATAAAGAACTTTCCATGTATACAGAAGCTGAAGCAATTTTCTAACACATGACCTGCATTACAAGAAATACTGGAGGAGGCTATTTGATTTGAAACAAAAAAGCAAAAGAATACAAAACCATGAGTAGCACTATGAAGAGACAGACTGAAGCAGGAAATGGAGACCCCTACACCAAATAGGACACTATACACTTAAACATAACATACAGGGTAAAGAAGAAAAAAAACCCTTAAAAAAAAGAGAAAGAAAAAAAAGACAACTTGCCATTGCAGTGCAGAAATCAACTTACAGTATAAATAGGGATAATTTGTGACAACTAAAACATAAAAGGAGACAGAGTAAGGTGGCACAAGGGAATGGAGAAAGGAAGCATGCTGAAGAAAATGAAATACTCTAAATATGAAATTTTCTTTTACATAAACTTAATGATAACCACTCAAAAAATGCAGAACTGAAATATATAACATAATAAAAGAAGAAACAGAATGACAAATCATAGAATATCACAACACTGAAATAATAGACAACAACAAAGCGGCAAAGAAACAATGGAGACACCATCCTACCGTAAAACCAAAGATAGAATGATAGGAAATCCTCATATATCAATAATCACCCTAAGTGTAAATGGACTGAACTCACTAATAAAAAGGCACAGAGTAGCAGATTGGATCAAAAAAGAGAACCCAATCATATGCTGCCTCCAACAGATGTATCTCAGCTACAAGGACAAATATAGACTCAAAGTGAAAGGGTGGAAATTGAAACTCCATGCAAATGGTATTCAGAGAAAATCAGGTGTAGCTATACTCATATCTGATGAAACAGATTTCAGGATAAAAACAGTAATAAGAGACAAAGATGGGTATTTCATAATGATAAAGGGGACTATAAAACATGAAGAGATAAGAGACATCAATATTTATGTCCCCAATCAGGGAGCACCATAATATGCAAAGCAACTACTAACAGAACTAAAGGGAGAAATTGACCAAAACATAATTATAGTAGGGGACTTATATACATTAACTGCTATGGATAGATCATCCGAAGAGAAAATAAATAAATACCAGACCTAAATTACACATTAAATGAAATGGACATAATTGACATTTATAGAGCATTCATAGAACATCAAACTATCCATTCTTTTCTAGTGTACATGGAACATTTTCAGTGAAAGATCATATATCGAGACATAAAATGAACCTCAGCAAATTTAAGAAAATTGAAATCATACCAAGCATATTCTCTGATCAAAAAATTTTGCAACTGGATATTAGCTGCAATAAGAAAGCAGGAAAAACCACAAATATGTGGAGATTAAACAACATACTTTTAAAGAACGACTAGGTCAAAGAAGAAATAAGAGGAGAGACCAAGAGATACATAGAAACAAATGAGAATGAAAATATATCTTACCAAAATTTTACGGATGCAACAAAATCAGTTTTAAGAGGGACATTTACATCATTACAAGCCTATCTCAAGAACAAAGAAAAATTCTGAATAAGTAACCTCATGCTACACCTTAAAGAACTAGAAAAAGAAGAACAAATGAAACCCAAAGTCAGAAGAAGGAAGGAAATAATAAAAATCAGAGCAGAACTAAACGAAATAGAGAACAAAAACACAATAGAAAAAATTAATGGGACAAAGAGGTGGTTCTTTGAAAAGATTAATAAAATTGATAAACCCTTGGCTAGACTCACCAAGATAAAAAGAGAAAAGACACAAATAAACAAAATCAGAAATAAAAGAGGGGAAGTTACCATGGATGCCACAAAAATACAAAGGATCATCCAAGAATATTATGAAGGACTATATGCCACCAAATTCAGTAACCTAGAAGAAATGTACATGTTTATAGAAACATATAACTTTCCTAGGCTGTATCATGAGGAATTGGAAATTCTAAATAGACCAAACAACAGTAAGGAAATTGAATCAGTCATCTGGAACTTTCCCAAAGTTAAACGTCTGGTATAAGATGCCTTCACTAGTAAATACTAGCAAACATTCAAAGAGGATCTAATATCTGGCCTACTCAAACTCTTCCAAAAAACTGAATAAGAGACAATACTCCCTAACTCATTTTATGAGATCAACATTACCCTGATGGCAAAATCTGCTAAGGATAACACAAAAAAGAAAATTACAGACCAATATCTCTGATGAGTACAGAAGCAAAAACCCTAAACAAAATTCTACCAAATTGAATGCAACAATGCATCAAAACATTATACATCATGACCAAGTGGGGTTCATCCCAGGGGCATAAGGATGGTTCAACATACACAAATCCATCAATGTAATACATCACATAAACAAAATAAAGGACAAAAATCATAGGATTATATCAATAGATGTAGAAAAAGCATTTGACAATATACAACATCCATTTATGATTAAAACACTTAATAAAATGAGTATAGAGGGAAAACACCTTAACATAATAAAGACATTATATGAGAAACCCTCAGCTACTATCATAATTAATGGTGAAAAACTGAAGCCCTTTGCTCTATATTCAGGAACACGACTGGACTGTCCCCTGTCACCTCTACTTTTCAACATAGTATTGGAAGTCCTAACCAAAGCAATCAGACAAGAGAAAGAAATAAAGGCACCGGAATTGGGAGTGAAGAAGTTAAATTTTCACTTTTTGCCAGTGACACGATGTTACGTAGAGAAAACCCTAAAGACTCCACCAAAAAGCTATTAGAAACAATAAACAAATACAGTGAAATTGCCAGCTACAAATTCAATGTACAAAAGTCCATTGCATTCCTAAATACTGAAAATTAAATCTCAGAAAAAGAATTTCAAAAAAACAAAACAAAACACAATTCCTTTTGCAATTGCCACAAAAAGAATAAAATACCTAGGAATAAACTTAACCAAGGATGTGAACGACCTATACACTGAAAACTATAAATCATGCTTTAGAGAAATTGAAGAAGACACAAAGAAATGCAAGACATTCCATGTTCATGAATTGGAAAAATCAGCATAGAATCAGCATATTATCCAAAACAATATACAGATTTAATGCAATCCCCATCTAAATCCCAATGGCATTTTTTAAAGAAATAGAAGAAAAAATCATCAGATTTGTGTGGAACCACAAAAGACCCAAATAGCCAAAGCAATCTTAAGAAAAAAGAAAAATGCTGGAGGTACCTCATTCCCTGACTTCAGCTTGTACTACAGGGCAACAATAAGCAAAACAGTGTGGTATTGGCGGAAAAACAGACACACAGACCAATAGAATAGAATTGAGAACACAGAAATAAACCCACATAAGTATGGACAGATAATTTTCAACAAAGAAGCAAAAAACATACAATGAAGACAGCGTCTTCAATAACTGATCCTGGGAGAACTGGAAAGCCACCTGCAAAAGAGTGAAACTAGACTGCTGTCACCATGTACCAAAATTAACTCAAAATGGATCAAAGACCTAAACATAAGACCTGAAACAATAAACTGCATAGAAGAAAACATAGGTACTAAACTTATGGACCTTGGGTTCAAAGAGGATTTTATGAATTTGATTCCAAAGGCAAGGGAAGTAAAAGCTAAAATAAATGAATGAGACTATATCAAACTAAAAAGCTTCTGCACAGCAAAAGAAACCATTGATAAAATAAAGAGGCATCCAACCGAATGGGAAATTTTTGCAAACAACACCTTTGAGAAGGGGCTAATGTCCAAAATATATAAGGAACTCATACAACTCAACAGCAAAAAACCAAAAAATCCAATTAAAAAATGGGCAGAGGAGCCGAATAGACATTTCTCCAAATAGGACATATAAATGACCAATTGACATATGAAAAAATGTTCAACATCACTAATCATCAGAGAATTGCAAGTAAAAACTACAATGAGGTATCACCACACACCAGTTAGAATGGCTATCGTCAAGACAAATAATAACAAGTGTTGGAGAGGCTGTGGAGAAAAAGGAACCCTCATACACTGTTGGTGGGAATGTAGATAGGTTTAGCTACTATGGAAGGCAGTGTGGAGATTTGTCAAACAATTAATACTAGAATTACCATATGACCCAGCAATCCCTCTCCTGGGTAACTATCCAAAAAATGTGAAAACATTTATCTATGAAGACATATGTGCGCTGATGTTCTATGCTGCTTTAATTATAGTGGCCAAAGTGTCCTTCGATAGATGAAAAGAAGATGTAATATATATATATATATATATATATATATATATATATATATATATATATATATATATATATATACACAATGGAATACTATTTTGCCATAAGAAAAGATGAAATAGTGCCATTTGAGACAACATGCATGGATCTTGAGGTTTAATTATGCCAAGCAAAATAAGTCAGACAGAAAAAGTCAAGAACCATATGATTTCACTGATATGTGGTATAGAAAACTGAAAACAAAAGAACAAGACAAACAAATGAAGAAACAAAAACTCATAGACACAGACAATAGTTTAGTGGTAAGGGGGGAGGGGGTGGTACATGAGGGTAAAAGGGATCAAATATATGGTGATGGAAAGAGAACTGACTCTGGGTGATGAACACACAATGGGATTTATAGATGATGTATTACAGAATTGTACACCAGAAACCTATGTAACTTTACTAACAATTGTCACCCCAATAAATGTTAATTAAAAAAAAAGGATGAGATACAAAAAATCACGGTGGAAAAGAAAGTCAAATGAGAGCACTATTAAGTGCCGTCAGTGTTGGAACAGTTGCTACATGCCAAACATTCACATATATTCTTAAATAATAATGAGGATAATAATAATAGACACCAAAACACCTACTGTGTGCCAAGCACTATGCTAAGCACTTTCCATATGTATACTCATTTATAATTTTGTCAAAGTATTATAAAGTAGGTCCTATGTTTCCCTACATGTGGTGCATGAAGTTATTGTCTCCATCCACACATGAAAAACTGAAACTTCAGTAGACTGACTAAGGCCAAGACAGATACTCAAGAGCATCTGACTTCATAGTCTACAGATTTCATGGCATCAACTGCTTCATCAGGGAAGGTTCTCTCCAGGAGAGACGAGGATGATTTTGAAAGGACCACACGGATTTACTAACAGTAATGATGAAAAGCATAAAACCTGAGAGCTGAGAAGAAAAGGGATGTTCAGCAGATAGAAAGTCTTAGAAAGAATGAAGAATTGATGCTTAACACTGGGACACTGCATCCCAATCTGTTGGAAGGACAGAGCTGTAGTGTACCCAGCTCGAGTGCTCCACTAAGTTACAACACACTTCACTATGGAATCACCCTGCAGGGGTAAGTGTATCAACCATCTGTATTGAGAAACAAACTTGGAATGATACCTGGGGCTAAACTGAGCTGTCTCGACCCACAGTTTGGAAAAACATTTACGTTAATACTCTAATTACTATGCATATGTTCTAGAAAAACGGGAAATGGTTTGCAAAGGTCTTTAAATCTACGATCAATTAAAATGTAAAAACTCAAACCTGTTTCATTTTCAGGGTCTGTCAAAATATGTATTGAGTTAACCAATGGATGTTTCATGTCTTGGAATTTTATTTTAAATATGCTGTATTTAACTGAAAAAATCTGTTCACAAGAAAGGAGCTCTCATTGTCTGTATTATGAAATGCACTTATAAATACCTAACAGTAAATTTAACCTGCTTCCAGTTTTCACTTTACTGGTATTACAGAGCCCGTTAAATGCATGGCTTTCACTATCTAGTTTCCTGGACACCCCTGAATGATTTAGCTCACTCACTTGATTTGTTGTGAAGCCATGCCTATTTATTATTCAACTCCCTCAAATTTACTCAGCTTCCTTGTCTGATTCCTTTTTGTCAGAGGCAGCAGCTCTCTCCGGAAGGAAGACTGTGCTGAGTCCCACAGGATGAAACTCATTTCAAATCAGAGCCTTGATTCTCAGGAGGCTGGCCCCCAATGGATGATTTGAAGCTCTGGTCTGCTAGTATCCACATATCCAGCAGTTTGAGAAGTTTGTCATGGCTTCCTAGAACCTAGAAATTAAAAGTCTAAGAGACTTCATTTTCTCTCTTTCTCCACTTTACTGACAGCCAGGCACCATCTCACTTCCTCTGGAAATTCGCAGTTCTCCTGTGAATGAAGATGGAGAGCAACACTCTGAAACATCACCCTAACGTGAACGTAGCTGTGTCAGCATACAAATGGAGGTGCATTTTTTATATGTTCAAATATTTAAATATTATAAATCAAGCTAATCAAGTTAAATATGTTCTGTAATCTTAACTTGAAAAATAAACTTCTAATTTTTAAAATTGCATTAAAACATATAAAGCTATGGTTTCTAATGTGTGTAAAATTTGATAAATTTTTAGCCAAATAAAGCATGAATATTTCAGAAAGTATTTTTAAATGTAATGATGTCATCTAAAGTACATGATGAACAGCACTTAAACAATGAATTTCATTATCTCTTTTTTAAAGTAATGCTTTATTTTTCGAATACAGTTGACATACAATATTATATTAGTTTCAAGGTGTACAACATAGTGATTATACGTTTATATAACTTACGAAATGATCACCCTGATAAATCTAGTGCCCATCTGACACCACACCGAGGTATTAAAATATTATTAACTATATTCCCAATGCTGTACTTTAGATTTCCATGATTATTTTGTAACTACCAATTACTTCTTAATCCTTTCCCCTTTTTCACCCATGCCCCCAAGCCCCTTCCTGACTGGAAACCATCGAAATGTTTTCTGTGTCTATGAGTTTGTTTCTGTTTAGTTTGTTTTATTTTTTCAAATTTTATATGTAAGTGAAAACATATGGTATTTGTCTTTCTCTGTCTGACTTATTTCATTAGCAAATACCCTCCAGGTCCATCCAGGCCACCACAGATGGCAAGAACCCATTCTATTGTATGTATGTACTACCTCCTCTTCACCCATTCATCCATTGACAGACATCCAGGCTTCCCCTACATCTGGGCCACTGCAAACAATACTGTAATGAACATAAGGATACACACATCCCCTCAAAATAATGTTTTGGTTTCCTTCAGATAAATACTTAGAAGTGGGAGTACTGGGTCCTTCTTTGTCTCTTATAATAGCCTTTGTTTTAAAGTGTATTTTGTCTGCTATAAGCATTACTATCTCAGATTATTTTTTTCATTTCCATTTACATGAATTTTTTTCCCATGTTTTTACTTTAAGTCTGCGTGTCTTTTGATATGATGTGAGTCTCTTGTAGGCAGAATCTTATTTTCTTACACATTCAACCACCCTATGTATTTTGATTGGAACATTTAATCCATTAACATTTAAGGTAATTGTTGATAGACATATAGTTATTGCCGTTTTATTGTTCATATTTTTGATTCTCCTTCTCCTTCTCTTTCTTCTTCTTCTTCAAGAAATCCCTCTAACATTCCTTATAATGCTAGTTTGGTGATGATGAACTCCTTCAGCTTTTTCTTGTCTGGGAAGCTCTTTATCTGTCCTTTGATTCTAAATAATAGCTTTGCAGGGTAGAGTAATCTTGGTTTTTATCCGTATTTTTCATCACTTTGAATATTTCCTGCCAATCCCTTTATGGCCTGCAAGGTTTCTGTTGAGAAATCAGTTGACAGTCTTATGAAAGCTCCCTTGTAGGTAACTGACTGCTTTTCTCTTGCTGCTCTTAAGATTCTCTGTCTTTAACCTTTGGTATTTTAATTATGATGTGTCTTGGTGTGGGCCTATTAGGATTCTTGTTTGGGACTCTCTGTGCTTCCTGGGCTTGTGGGTCTATTCCCTTTGCCAGGTTAGGGGAGTTTTCCATCATTATTTCTTCAAATAGGTTTTCAATTCCTTGCTTTCTCTCTTTTCCTCCTGTTATGATGTGAGTGTAGTTACGCTTGATATAGACCCAAAGCCTCTTAAACTATCTTCATTTTTAATTCTTTTTTTTGTTTGTTTTTTGCTGTTCTGATTGGGTATTTTCTGCTATCTTTGAAATCGCTGATTCAGTCCTCTGCTTCATCCAATCTACTGTTCATTCCCTCTAATGTGTTCTTCATTTCAGTTATTGTATTCTTCATTTCTGACTGGTTCTTTTTTATGTTGTCTATCTTCATTTTTATGTTTACTCTTTGTTGAAGTTCCCACTGAGATCATTGAGCATCCTTATAACCAGTATCTTGAACTCAACCTCTGGTAGAGTGCTTGTCTCCATTTTGTTTAGATCTTTTTCTGAAGTTTTGTTCTGTTCTTTCATTCGGGACATATTATTTTGTCTCCTCATTTTGGCTGCCTCCTTGTTTTTGTTTCTATATATGAGATTTAGCTGCTATGTCTCTGGTCTTGGAAGTGTGGCCTTATGTAGTAGGTGCCTTGTGGAGCCCAGTGGCTCAAACCTTCCTGGTCACCTGAGCTAGGTACCCCACGTGTGTCCTTTTTGTCAGTTGTGTGTAGCCTCCTGTTGTAGTTGAGCATTGATTGATATTGGCACCTCAGTTGAAGGGATTGAGCCTCAGCCTGATTGGTTGTGATTATAGTGAAGGAGCTGTTGTGCAGGGGCTGACCTCATGGAACAGGAATTGCTTTAGTGGGACTCTGGTGCTGGCTGAGTCTGCCCTTTGGGTCTGTCATTTTTGTGGATGTATTTGGGTGGTGCCCTGGTGTGGTCTGACCACTGGGTGTGTTTGTTGTGGGGCCTCTTGTGAGGGTGAGCAGATCAAGATCAGCCTCTGCCTGTGCCCTGCTCATGGCCACCTGGTATGAACTACAAAGTGATCTACAGATGGTTGCCACTTTTGCTGTGCTTGGAAGTGCCTGGGAGAGGCTGATCTTCAAACTGAGGCTGGCTACTGCTAGTGCCGGGCTTAGGGCTGCTTAGCAAGAGGTACAGGGCCCTCTGAGAGGTTTGTGAACCTTTGAGTGATTTTAAGAAAGTCTGTAGCATGAGCCAAGATAAATATTTTTATAGAAAATCCATTGGAAGTGGCTTGGATAGGCCCACAAGTTGATTGGGGCCACATCTTAGGGAATCATCAAGGTAGGGCAAACAGTGTTAGCCAGGTTGATGGAGATGCAGATATGGTAGCTGCCTGCATCTGCACGCTGGGATGGGGGGACGGATGAACAAAGGAACAATGGTTTGTGACTGGAAGAAAGTTGCCCTCCAGGTCTCCTCATATGCCCCTGGCTCCTTCTGAGCTGCTACCCCAATGCTGGAGCTAAGAGAAAGTCTGTCAACGAGTGAGTCCATGCATGGGCACTTTAAGGGGAATGCCTGGGACTCTAGCAGCCCTCTGTTTCACTCAGCCACAATCTCTGCTGGTTTCACAGCCAGAAGTTATGGGGAGTTCTCTTCCTGGCAATGGAAACTTGTCTGAGAATCCTGCTGGGAGGCTGGGAGTCCTTGCTCCTCAGAAGTGATTTTTTTTTTTTTTTAAGTAATTGCAGTTTTTGCAATTATTTTTAACCTTAACCTTTTAAACCACACTTACTTTTTTTTTTTTTTTTTTAGGAGGACGCAGCTCACAGTGGGCCATGTGGGGATTGAAACAGCAACCCCGGTGTTATTAGCACCGTGCTCCAATCAACCAAGCTAACCGGCCACTCCCTCAGAGGGACCTTTGCAGCTGAGATATCACTTCCGATATCCCACCACACCTGTAAGATCAGCCTGTTCCAAGTCCCCACTCCTACTACCAGTCTCCGCACGGCTCATATGTCCTCAGTTATAGGACTTATGTTCAGCTAGACTTCAGGTGGTTTTCAATAATGGCCGTTGTGTAGTTTAGTTGTAATTTTGATGTGGTAGCGGGAAGAGGCAAACACAGCATTTACCTACTCTGTCATCTTGGCTGGAAACCTTGTAAATCTGATTTTCACTATCTTTTAAAGCAATATCAAGATCCACACTGTCAATGTTTGTTACTTTTTTTTTATTCCATTGTACAATGCCATAATATTATAAAGAAAACCAAAACTAGGAGTATTTCTCAGTTTGTTAAATTCTGTCTTTTAGCAAAACTGTACCTTCATACATAAAAGGCATGAACATGGCTAAATAAGAATTAAATTCTAAAGCTTGGTGAAGAAAAGTGATGAGGGTATTGGTTATGATCTTCTGCAGAGTATGAAGCAAATTGTTTTCTTTTCTTATATGCCTCAACTGCAAGTCCTGTAGCTAGTAAATTGTAAGTTGTTCACTATTAATTAAATGGTCTTTATGTGAATACAATTTATTATGGAAGACTTGATTATGTATTCCAGCAACTCAATTAATGTAGGGAAATTAGATGTATGTAACAACCTAGATAATTATGGCCTTACAAAGAAATATGTGTCCTTATTTTTCCTCAGTGTCCTTTGGATCTCCGTATTTTCTTCAGGCTTCAGTACTGATGTCAGAACTGGACCTCCAGACCAATCTGGCACCAGAATACCATGGTGCAACTTGCAAATGGCCTCACGAAATTTGCTTTTGTAACATATAATCAGTTATTACCAATACCCAACATTATTAACTGTAAAAATTTTGAAAGCATTCATTAAAAATCTGACTTTTCCATTAACATATTCCCAGGGCCTACCAGAAGGTCCAGAGCTCAGTATACTATAAGTGTGTGTTGAATGCTGAATTGTAGTCAGAGGCTCTTTTACAGAATAAAGTTGAAACATTCTTTTTGATAACCAAATATAATTAATCTACCCTCTTTGTCATCCCTATGGAACAAAGTAATTTCCATGCAGATTGTTACTAAATCTTGGTTTTCAGGATTTTACATTCAATTTATGCAGATGAGAATGAGACACACAGCTAATAAACTAAACAATATGTAAAAAGGCCTATGTTGCTTGGCATGGAGAGTATGTGCTGTGCAAGTTCAAAGAGGCTGGAATTGTCAGGGAGGGCATATACGTTGGCTCCCAAAGGATGACTAAAGGTTTCAATTTCTGAAAAAGAAAGAAAAGTCACAATGTAATCTATAGATGACGTATTATAGAATGGTACACTTGAAAGCTATGTAATTTTACTAACCATTTTTAGTAAAATTTAATTTAATTTTAAAAAAGAGAGAGAAAAAAGTCAGTGTCAGCTGAATAAAGAGGTAAAAGAAGGGATTACCATCCTGTTTCTTGAGATAGTAAATTTATCGAAACTCACAATGAGAGTATTGGTAGAGAAATCACATAGTAAGATGAAACCAAATAGGTTGTTAAAAACCTTACACCTAAGAAAGGAAAATAATTTAGATTTCCTATGAATTAGGCTGTGGTTGAATATTTTGAAGACCAAGGTATTGTATTATTTTGACGACCAAGGTATTGTATTATTTTAATTATATCAGCAGACAGGTACTCCTGATAGCCATGATTGCCGCAGAAGTCCCTATACAAACAGAAAAGTGGTGTGTGTGTGTGTGTGTGTGTGTGTGTGTGTGTGTGTGTGTGTGTGTGTGTGTGTTAAGATTCAATGAGGATAAAAGGAGTGGAAGGAATCAGATTAAAATAAGTCCTTTGCCCTGTAATCCCTTGGCTTCTCAAACTTAACATTTCTTCTGAACTCTATGAAAAAATGTCACTTTCCCATATAAGTCATGCACATCAACCGCGTGGAATTTGGAGTTGGAAGCATTTCAAGGACACTGATATAATAGCTTCTTTTTCCCTAGTATGGTGACATTTTGGTAACATATAAAAATGTCATAGTGTGACACATCCAAACTTAAACCAAAATAGATGAAGAACTTGAAGTTGTAAATCACTGGAAGCAATTTTAAATGGACTCAATTCAATCCTGGTGTTTTATGTCACTCAACATATGATAAAGTGATAGTTTATTCAAATTTCCTGGTAAGTGCTGAGAGTTTTCAAGTTTGTGGAAAATAATGAATAATATTTTTGCTTTCATTTTACTCAAATGTGGGAATTAATTTAAAAGGAAATATGAAAAATACTGTATTTTTATGCTTCTTTTAAGTACTCAATTCACATTTTTTAGTACCATTGCTCAAATATTGTTTTTTTTGGTGATTTTATTTGTAAAACAAAATGTGTGTACGTGCGCGCGCGTGCGTACGTGCATGTGTGTTTGTGTGTGTGTGTGTGTGTGTGTGTGTGTGTGTGTGTGTATTTATAAAGAAACCCATGAGAACAGGAGACTTTCTGCACAGCAGGGAACTAATATGGCTTATGTCCTGAAGGAGCTCACTACCTGCCTCACCTGGTCTAAAGGCTCTCATGGATTTCATTTTCTCCCCACTATCATAGATGGTAATTTTTTGTTTGATTTGTTTTTTTATTTTGTTTTATTCCTCCCATTGAATACTCCTATTGAATCCATGGAGGGACTGTAATATAGGAAAGTTAAGCAATTTGAGAAAGTTGAATAACTGCAAATGGTAATCCCAGAAATCAGACAACATGACCTCAAAGCCCACATGCTTAGCCCAGAGCCAGCCTCCCATATTTGACAGGATGCTTCAGGAATGCTTGAGAATCAGTAAAGCTGATTGTAAAATAACAAAGGAACAAAATCCACACAGCCTCAAAGCACACTGAAAATCGTAACGCATACTATACTTTACAGAATTTCTCTATTTCTTTTATTTATAATCAAAGTTAGTATTAATTTTTAATTACATAGGGAACATATGAATGTATTCCTTTTACTAAAAATTAAAACATTTCTGAAGGGCAAAATTTTCCTTTCTCTACAGCCCTCAAACACGAGCCCCTGCTTCTCTCCTCTAACTCCCTAACACATCAGTGTTGTTAGTTTATAGTTGGTCCTCTCAACACTTTATAATACATTTATATTGTATACACACAAATAAAATATATGGTTTTTAATTACATAAACTGCATTATCCAGTACCTATCATTTTTTCACATGCTTCTATTATTTAGCAATAGATGTCTGTTACAACCATACAAAATACTACATAATACTCCAAAGTACAAATATGTCAGTTTAGCAATTATCTTCTTAATAATTTGTTTTTGTTTTTGACTTCAATAAAATTCCTTTTTCAGAAACTTGTTTTATATATGTGTAAATACTTTTTTAAGGAAGATGCCTCAAAAAACTTACTGGATCATGTGGTATTTGTACTTTGTATTTTGAAAATAATTCCAAATTGCCATTCAATTTCCTTGTATCAATTAATTTTCCCATAGCAGTGTATAGGAGTTTTAATTTTTCAACAAATTCACAAAGACTTGATATTATCAAGTATTTTAATGTCTGCATTCTGATATGTGAAAAGTGACATTATTTAATCTGGTTTCTCTGATTGCTAGTAACTTAGAAAATCTTATTCAAAAATGTAGTATTACAGTTTTTTGTTTCTTTGTAATTTGCCTGTTTCTAGTCATTGCCCATTTTTATAGATATTTGGTTGCCTTTTCTTTATTGTTTTTGCAGTTCTTAATGCATTAAGTACTTACCTTTGCCTGATATAATTTTATTTTCTAACTATAAGGGTTAAAAGTTATTTTATTTCACAGTTTTGATTATCCTGATTTCACATTTCGGAGAATAAAATTACAAATAGTTCTTTAAGAAAGCTGGTATGGACTACAGACAAATACATTTTTAAATAAAATCACTAATAGAGTCTTACTTTAAAATTTTTTATCAAAAAAAGTATGAAATGTATATGTTTGAAAATTTGGTGCATATCCTTGATTTCCAGTCAGAAGCTACAACAGAGAGAAATATAGATCAATATTGGGGTACATAGATCCTGATATTTTGTTGTTTCAAATTTGTCAAATGATAACATTATCAATTTCTAGTGATGGAGCATTGGTGTTGTTTTCACTGGATTTGGGGCAGCCGAAGTCCAACCTAAAGGCACCAGATACCTGGGCAGCCCAAAGCTGAAACCAAAAGGCAGATATGAGGGAGGAGAGTCACAGCTGAAGGCAGCAACAAAATGATGGAAACAAACAGATGTGGTGAAAGACACCCAAAGGAGAAAACCAAACAATAAGATAAACAAAGAAGACCTATACTTTAGTAAGGGGTAGCAATGCACATTAATAAAGGTCTTTGCTTATTCAGTTCCATAAAAGTGGGGTTAGATCCTGTACTTGTAGACATTGCCTAAGGTATAAACTCTTTGAAGATGTGCATAATTTCTTTATGAGATTATAAAAAATGATGTAATTGACCAAGACACAAATGCTATATTGGTAAAGAATCCATGAGGAATATTAAATGAGAAGACAAACGTCTAGGGAATATAGATTTAATAAACTCTGATGTAACGCATGTGCATAATTTTTTTTCAAGATTGTGTCTTTTTCTCTAAGTTTTTAATATTGTTACAACTAAGTGAAAAAGGAAAAAGACAGATATTAATTAAATCCAGAGTGTCCTTTCCCAAGCGTACATGTGAATGCTTTCAATAGATGGCTCTAACCCACCCAGGTATGTGTAGGGGCACACAAGCACATCTATAAGAGATGCCCACCCAACTCGTAGTCATTGAAGCCATCCCTGTTTACCATCCATTTGAATCCTCCCTGGCCCTCTGACCCTTCCTCATCCCAGGTCTATTAACTTCAGACCATGGAAAGATTTTTAAGCAGATGACACGATCAACTTTGCAAATTACTAAAATGGTTTTTGTTGGAGTGTGGAGAGGGAACTAGAGTGAGATAAGACAATGAAAGGAAGTCCAGAGGGAGAGGTTTGCAATATCCCAGACAAGGAGGACAGGCTTCTATTTCAACAATGGAAGTAGGAATCAAGCAAATGGATCTTTAAAATATACAAATAGCTAATTCTTAACAACTCAGGAAAGAAAAAAGAAATGTGATATTGAAGAAAAAACTGTTAGTGGCCTGAATTCTGTTGTCTCAATATAACTTTACTAAATGAGAACTTAACACATATTAATGATATTTTCTAAGCAATAGGGTAATAGCATCAATAGAAATCATGCCATTTTTTGTCAGTATTATATTTGGATTTGGAGAGAGTATAAATTACTACACTACATAATGTTTCTACATAATGTTTCTACTACATAATGTTTCAGTTTCAGTTTGTACCATGTAGGGAATTTCAATGTAACATTAAAATAATTGTTCTATATAGAGAATCATTTTTTATTTTATTTTTTACCAGATTTTGTGTTTCCTAAAATGTTCTGGAGACTCTAAAAATGTTCCATTTGTAAGATACCAAATATCTGGATAACCATAGAGCCTGTAATTCAAAAAAGTGTTTTCAGTAGAGTTTGCAAATATGATTTGATCTCCTGCCCACTGGAGGAGCCAGGCCAGATTGTTCTAGCCGGAGTGAAAGAGAATTGGGGTAGAAGGGCGAGAGTATGTTATCAGAAATTGGCCACATGAAATAGTAAAGACAGCAAACATCAAACTAGCAGGAGGGTCAGAGCTAAGTGTCAAGCTGAAGCAGCCCATCCAAATGTGCATTAGAGCCGAGGAACAAATTTCATTTTAGATCACGGCAATGAACTGGAAAAGACAGCAAATAGTTTACAAGGCGCCTTATTATACAATCATTTAGTTCCTTAAAATCATTCCGGGTGAAAATTTAAATAGAAACACTAACTTCTTTCTTGTGAAGTTTTCAGATTAAAAGGAAGTGTAAGTAAGTAAGATGACTGAGATAACGCTTAACACATTATAGGTGTTCAATTATGTCCTTTGATTCCTGTTTTCCACATACATATTTGCTACTGCAAAGAATATAACAGTGTAGGCTATGAGTTTTGTTTGCAAAGCCACATTTCCCATCCTGTTCCTTAACAGACTGCATTGTTTCGTGATCTTAAGCTTAATTACTCTATATGCCTGCCTGGTTCTCAGATGTTTCTCTCCCATTGAAATCACATGAACTCCCAAGGTAATGCCATTGTAATTTGTTTCAAACAAAGATAGTAGGTATTACATTAGTTATCTAAAGATGTATGTCGTTGGGGATGTGTGAAATCAGAATAGCAGATTGTGTCTTATTCTCTTTAAATGGAGTGATGTGAATTTTACTTTCCATGGAAATTTGCACAAAACATAGGTTTGGTTTATTAAATGGTTGCCTACATTTCACTCAGCTACAGTGATGGAAGGCCTTACAGAAATCAAATCCTTGCAAACTGTCAATTAGAAGGAATTAACATCTGTCTTGAAGATATGAGTTCAGGCACATTTCACAAGAAACTTAAAGTAACCAGAATTATTTACTTTATTTTTATTACTGAGTCAAGTTACTGACATGGAAATATAGAATTCAATTCTTCTCAGAGATTCACTTCTACTACTATGTTTCCCCGAAAATAAGACCTAGCCAGACGATCAGCTTTAATGCGTCTTTTGGAGCAAATATTAATATAAGACCCGGTATTATATTATAGTAAAATAAGACCGGGTCTAATATTAAATTTTGCTCCAAAAGACGCATTAGAGCTGATTGTCCGGCTAGGTCTTATTTTCGGGGAAACACGGTATTCCACATCGTTATTAAATAGATATTCTTCATGGGTACTTAAAACCTATTAAAATGAACAATCACTTTACCTATGTTTAACAATTTCTGCATTATTGATTTCATTTGAGTAAAAATGAAAATTTCTTTTAGTTAACTCTTCTCTATATTGCTAAAGCACCTGTCTTATAGAATGATAGAATTATAGCTATTTTAAAATAAAACGCACCATTAAATCATCTAATATAGAAGAGGATAATAATAATGGATTGGATTTTATTTTGTGTCATGTAGTGTTAAATGTTCTACCAGCATCACTTTATACTCTAGGGCAATGATTCTTAAACAGGTTTACATCAGAATTAGCTGGGAAAGTTGTACTTCAACGGGCCTGGGCCTTTGTGATGTCATTAGCTCTCCAGATTACCTGTTGGAAGCCAAAGTTTAAGAAGCTCAGCTCTTGGAGGAGGAAAATATTGAAACTTCATTTCGTACACTGAGAAAACTGAAGCTTATAGGAAGTTACTTGCTGGTGGTCACAGAGCCAGGGGGCAGTAGAGTCAGTCTCCGACCCTTCATTGGCTGAGGCTGACACCGAGGTGCGTCGTGTAACTCTCTCTACTCTGCAAGTCAACGACCCAACCGCCAGCCCAGATAAACTAGTGATGGCTGCTTGGACTGCTGCACGGAGAAAAATGAAGAGATCACACTGTGACCCATGAAACGATTATGACCAGCTGCTGATGTCTGCCATGAATGCAAGGAGCAGTCACTCAGTTCAATTCCTTTGATTTAAAAATAGCCCAAGAGCAGTTCTGTGTTTTCATTTAGCTGAACTTCACATTGGCTTTAACGGTTTTTTGATGAAAGATTCCGAGTCTCAGAAACATCTTGTATGCTCCTTCAAAAGGTATTAAAGGTAAAGAGAACCTCAGTGACTCAAGAGGCAGGACACAAGTTCCAGTCCTTGTCCCAAAATTGGTGTGTTGTGTGAACTTGGCCAAGATATCTTTTTGCAGGTGGATAGCAATTTTCTCATGAAAAACATCGAGTTATTGGGACTTAGTCATCAGAAAGCTTTCTTCCTAGTGTAACATAGTTAATGCTCCGTATTTTGACAATAGTCCTTACAATTTAGGAGGAATATTTTGATCCTAAAATCTCATTTTTTTTATAATTTCCAAAACCATAAACCACCTGGTTAGTCTCTCCGGACCTCCAGAAGCAAATGTACAAAGGAACAGACGGTCAGGGTAGTTAATGTCACAACCATCTCTATTTGGAGGGATAAGAATGAGACAGGTAACCGCGTAAAGGATTGTAAAAATGTATCAAATGTTTATAGTCTAAGAAAAAATTACTAGCAAATTATATGGGATCTTTCATATTTAATGGTTGGGGGCTGAGGGAGTAAACATTTATACAGGAAATGTAATTGTTGGTGGTAGATCCGTGTGTAAAGATTGTCCAGTTCATGTTGGCGCCATGTAAATGCCATGAAAAAAAATAGCAGGAACTGGAATCTAAGTGGCACAACTGAGATAAAAACGGATGCCTTCAGACTCTCAGTTCAAAAAGCTTCCTGAGTTGTCATGCTACTTATTTATATATTATATGGTACCTGGTATGGATGAGAAAAGGAGTTCTATGGAAAGTAACTTCACAAGATTATGTGATCATAAATTCCTAACTGGACAGGTCTTGGTGGGTAATTACACCCCAGCCCTATAACTTCTTTAGTAAAAGCCTTATCTTTGCCTTAAGCAGGACCTGTCCATTTTTTTCTGGGCATCTAAGTTAGCACACCTTTGAAATGTCCCCTTTCAGACCCCTCCTTCTAAGATACAACTACCCTCAAGAGAGCAAATAATCTTAAATATCCAATCCCTGCCTTGTTTTCTCCCACCTCCATGCAATCTTCCTTAAGTTTCCTCCTTAATTTCAAATGCATGAAAGAAACTGCAAAACTGATTCTCCAGAGCGTTTGAGATCTTGCTCTCTGTCATATGTCATCAGTTTTGGCTCAGATAAACTTATAGAAATTCTCGATAGGTTTGGGCATTTCTTAGGTCAGCATTAGGGAACTCTTACCATAGGAAAAAGCCTGTCACAGAGCCAGAATGCTTAGAATTAAGAGGTTTTTTGTTTTGTTTTTGTTTTTGTTTGTTGGTTGGTTTTTTCCCCTTCCTCATTGTTCCATTTCTGTGGAGCTGCCTAACCCTCGGGACACTTAATACAGAAGAGTGAAGTTGACTCATTACATAGAGAACAGGAAACTTTTCTGTATTTAAACGTTCCTATCTCTCAGTCTACTGCATCTGGCTCCCTTTCTTCATTAAAGGCAAGATAACTAGAAGAGTCTTGCCCCTACCCCAAGCATTACACATTATTGACCAGCCTATCATACCCTGCCCTCATCTGCAATCTAAATTTTGTTCTCCAACTTAAGAACCCAGGTCTCTGAATTTTGGCTTGCCTCAGTATGCAACCTACCCGCTTTCTAATCTCTAATCTTTCCCATTGGCTTTTTCTCACAGTGCATCTTAGTTTTGCAGGTCACATTCTTTACATATCTCTGACATCAATATCTGCCTCCCATTCTGTTAGGGGGAAAATAACCCTGCCCCTTCCAACCTCAATGTCACTGAGCTTAAATCAGAGAAAGAGACTGAACAAAGCACACAATTACTGAAAAGAAATGTTCTGAACAGTCATCATTTCTCAATGCGGATATGACTCCAGTCTACAAAGGCAGCATTCTTTGATTACTATCATCAAAAACCCATTACTCTAAAAAAGGACAGGACACATTTTGAATGATGCTATTAAGGTGTTTTTGTGGCTGAGGTTGCTAAATATTGAGTACTTTACCCCCATGCAGTCATGCAGGGAGCACTGAAATATTTAAAATATGAGGCAATCAGGCACTGAACCTAATATTTACTCTCTGAATCACTTAGCTATATTTCACCCACTCCCCTGGTCCTCTGAATTTTCATCAACAGAACATACATCATGAAGTCCTCCAGTGCGGGGGAAGGTCACAACAACACCTTTCAGTGACTTCCATGGTGATGACATTAAAATCTGAAGATACATTCATTTTCTGAGATACGTTTTTCCCTTGTGAAACGAGGATAGACCAAGAGTTTATCCTGAAGAAAATCAGACCAATCATTTTTCTCTGCTCTTAAATCAAGCATAACTTGTCACAGTCTTCTGTATTCACTTTGCATAATACTATTTTCTTTCCCTTTTGCACATTTCCCCTCTCTACTATATCTACTGTATTCATATAATGGTCAGACAGCATAAGTGAGCTCAGCAACTATCTTAAAAAATCATGAATGTGTCCATTTCTTAAAAACCTTGGGTTTATATCTAGTCATAGGTAATTCAACCCAGAGAGAAAGCTTCACTGAACTCATCATTTAAAGGGTAGAGGTGAAGCATAGGGAGTCAGCAGGAGCTCCATGGAAAACTCCTTGACACAGTGAGGCTGAATTTTGAATTTCAGCTCTGCCACTTTGCAGCTGTGGGAAGTTGGCAAACCATTTAAGCTACCAGAGCCTTTGATTCCTTATCTGCAAATTTAAGGTTAGAAAAAATAGAAGATAACATTTGATAATGTGTACAAAAATGTCTGAAATTGTTAACTGGTATTATTATTACAGATGTAATCCTAGACATTCAGCTTATTTTAAATTAACTTACACTTATTTAAATTGAATACACTTATTAAGGGTAAGAACTATATAATTACTATTATTTTTGTATTATTTAGATATAAACATTGGTTGATGAATGTAATTTATTATTGATCTTGGCATTAGAAAATGTATTTGAAATTTGATCCTGTTTTCTCCCTCTTAGAGTTTTTTTAAGAAAGACAACACATATTCTTAGCTGTGCTATTTTTTAAAAATTGAATTGATAATACAAGTATGAAATCAGCATGAAATGAAACTCATGTATGAATATGAATAGCAAGTGTCTAGCACATGGTAGTAATATTTTGAAAAAAATTATTCTTATTTGTTTTCTTAAATTGTATTGGCTTTAGATAAATTTATTACAATGGAAATAAAAATATTTAAAGCTGTGCTAGATTTTAAACTACAGAATGAATGTGAAAACTGGCAATTACAATATAGTTGGTTATCTCTGACTAGGACCAATATAGAATACACAATATCGACAGAAACTCAATACAAATCCACGTAATGCTCTGATACTTTTCTGTCACCTGCGTGTTAACAATTACTTTGCCTTTTGAGCTATATGGATGATATTTACTATCGACCAGTTCTCAAAGAATGTTATCCTTTTCTATTTCTTAAACTGTGGACTGAGGACAAACATTATTATTTTGCAACCTAGGGGAATGGGGCAACAATGGAATATATTTGACTGGGTCAAGATTTGAAAGGATAGAAAGACACTTTAATTAAAACTTGGGAAATAGAGGTCTGCCTTTTGAGTTGAATCTTATTATATTTATGTAGTACAAATTGTTCCTATTACAAATTATCAAGAAATATAGTTCTACAAAGCACTAATTCCTTCTAATATTAATAAATGTTATACAAGGAAAATGGCAATGGGAAATTCTGTTAAAAAGAACTAAACCCATTTACTGTGGGAATTAGTACTTTTGATATGCTGACATGACAATAATATAATTGCAATGACAGAAAAACTCCATGTGTCTTGGTCAGAAGCATCTGGCCAAGATAGCTTGCTATTCTTGTCTGGCTGCTCACAACATTCCACCTCCCGTGGCTTCCCAACTCTTCCCACTGCACACCCATGTCCAGCGAGCCCTGTTTCAGAGCTTGCACTTGCCGTTTCTTCTTCTCTCATATGTATCCATTTCCTTCCGTTATTTCCTTCATGTCACCACTCAAATGGCACTTCTTTAGAAATGCTTCACTCTCCAGCTCTCCCTGCAGTATGCAATGGCATCCCCAGTTACACTTTACCACTTTCCTTGCCCTGGCCCCTCCTTCTTTCCTTCCTTCCTTCCTTCCTTCCTTCCTTCCTTCCTTCCTTCCTTCCTTCCTTCCTTCCTTCTTTCCTTCCTTTTTTCTTCCTTCCTCTCACTTTTATTATTTTCCTTTTCTCCCCCAATTCTGGTAGCATTTAATTTTTGTCTTATTTTCCAACTTGATCCACAAAGAGAGAGTCTGTCTCTTGTTCATTGCTGAATCCCAAACCCTAGAACAGTGTTGTTCTCTAGGAGATGCTCAATAAATAATTGTCAAATAAATACTCCGTTGAACAAAGTGAAAAAGGGTCCATTAGAACTCCATAAATCTTGATACACGTTAAAGAATTTCCAAATTAAGAAAGCCATATGAGCTATATACATAGACAGATATGCAGGGAACATTATAGCCTGAAACTCAGTAAAGAGAAGTCCTGGGGAACTTCTTGCCGTCAGATAGAAGTCAAGAAGCTGAAAGGGTGATACTCAGAGAAGACAAACCTCCCTGCTCTTCTCATCACTTTGCTCACACAAGTTGCTGTCTGCAAGGGGTTTTGCTCAGAGTTCAAACCAGGGATAACTGCTCACTCAGCTACTGCCTTAAGGTGGGAGGAGAACAGGATACTTCCAACACTCAGAGGAAAACTTGACTGTCATCTGCAGTATATACCATCACTCAGCAGGCAGGTTTCAGTACATAACACAGGCAGTTAAGCAGAATAATTGCCAAAACAGAATAATTAAGACTTACTAAGATTTGAAATTTAACCAACAATAGAAAAGTAACCAAAATCAATAAAAAAGGATATACAGTAGCTGAGGAATTTATATCTTCAAAGATAATACAGAGAATATTGCATCTGGTATACAAATTATCAAATAAAGCCATTAGAATTTGAGAATATGTTTCCAAAATTAAGATTTTAAAAACTTAACAGATGGGATGTTGAGCAGAATGGATACAACTAAAGAGTTAGTGAGTGAGTTGGAAAATAAATCAAAGTAATTTCATCTGGAATGTACTGCAAACAGGCTAAGATATGATATGGATGAAAGTAAATTTAGAAAGAATAAAACCTAGAATGTCATCTGGATAAAATGATAAATAAGATTCATATTGCCAGATGTTATAATCAAGAAATTTATCATTTAGTTGAGAAAATGGAATTCACACTCACACACACAGACACACACACACACACACACACACCACCACCACCAACAACAACAACAACAACGATAATAATAAGCTCCAAAATATTTTCAAAGAACTTGGGGCTTTCAAGCCCTATATAGTGATAGTTATAAATGGCAGTATCTTCCAAAATACCCGGGACATATTAGTATGCTGGCTAGATTTGAGAAAGAAACGTTTTGTTTCATAGGGCTGAAAGGTACGTCTTGAAGATGTTGTTAGTGTTTTGTTGGAAAACCCTACAGCCCTGTCACATGAACACAAAACATGTTTCATATCTGTTCTTATCTGTCACGTCCTGTCCAACGAGGGTTGTGGGGAGCGAGAAGAGCGGCGCAGGGTTAAGAAAAGACAGTAGTCATGAACAGAGTTAAAGTGCGGAGAAGGGGGGTGGCAAGGGATCCACAGCCTCAAGGTCCGAGCTGTGCTGTGTGGTGCCTAATCTGGCCAAGCATTAGCTTTTATTAGTTAGGTGGGGAAGTAAAGGAGATAAAGCTTGTCAATCTCAAGATCTGTGAATTCCTTACACTATAATAGGAAACTGATTCAAGCCAATCACCCTTGCCTGCAGGCAGCTAGGCTATAAGTCACAGGATGTTTGTACTTCCCCAAGGGACAAAACCTTTATGCATATGAATAGATGGAAAGCACATCATTGAATCTCTTCCCCTGCAGGTTTTGGGAAGGAATGCAGCCACAGAGGCAGAGGCTCTCCTTAGCCGGGGGATGGTAGGGGGCTGTGCCCACCTCTATGAACCCCATCGGTTCTCCTGTTGGTCCCCACTCAACTGCGCCTGGCTTGAGTTGTCCCCATGTGGGGAATCTTACTCGTCATTGGCTGACCAGCCATCTTTTAGGGGCCAAACAGGGAGACATAAGGTGCAAACACAAAGGTGAAGGAAAGTCCCTGAAAGGATCTGTCTCACAGACTCTCCTTTCTTTGGGGGCAGGTACAAGGAGACAGACGGGTAGGCTGCTGCGTGGCAACACTTATCTACAGTGGCCAGTGGAAAAAAGACATGAATAAACACAGAATACATGTTTTCAAAATGGTGATACACTCTTTGGGACAAGTGAATGGGAGAGGCAACAGCATAGGAGAATGCTAAAAACACCTTCTTCCTAGAGGAAGAACATCTTCTCTTAGTGAAACCTGAGGACCACTCACCAGAAGAATGATTTTTCTCTACCCATGACTTCCGTCAGAAGGCAGACATAATTGCGTTATGGTATTTGTATCTTGATGTACTATCCTAGGAAAAGTTTTCCAAGGAAACTTTAACCTGCTGGGTCTGATCACCTCCAGCATGACAGGGTCTGTTGTCTGAGAACAGAACCTTTCCAATCAGTGAGCAAGGACTCCAATTTGTCCTAGAAATCACACAAAGAGAACTTCAAAGGACACAAGTTAAAGTAGAATATTAGGTTTTAAGATATTTGACAGAGTCAATGGACCATTCCCTCCCTCACTTCATATTTTGTGCAGTTCTTGTTCGTTACAAAACACTGAATACACCCAACAGTTCTTCAGATCAAATATAGGAATGGGAAAGATCATTAAAAAGTGATCTCTGTAAAACAGGACATAATCCTGCTGCGTAGGGAGAAACCACATCGGGCGAGGATTGTACATCTTCATTCATTTTGTGATTTGGATTGTCAGGAACTTGCAAAATTTCACGAAATGGTGTGTAAAAAAAAAATGTCTGTAAACCTTACAACTTCCAAATTCTCTGTCGAACACAATTCAGTCTTTCTTCCTGTATAGTGTGGTGTCAAGGCAGGAGCTGCGAGAGAAAACAGATCTGTAAGAAACCTTCTATTTCTTGGAAACTTTCAAGCAGTATAAGAAGCAAAATTCTCAAAAGTGTTGGTTCCAACTATGTCGTGAGTTTTTCCTAAAATGTGTCATAGGCCATTAAGTTCCAGCTTCTGCCAGGCATGGAGACTGCAAGGGGGCAGAGCTAACTGCTAGCACTTAGAAAAGTAAATATCTCTTTTACAAGATCATGATTATTGACCTGAGGGTAATTGGAAATGGATGAGAAATGAAAGCTCAGTCTACCACATCATGTGAGAGTAACTTGGGCCTGGGGTATTTTCTGATACCTAAAGGGGGTTGAAAGACTAAATCTTGTTTGTAATCATAGTGTGGCAGACAGTATGGTTTTCTGGAATCCTAGAATTTAATTAGAATTCTTTCTTCAGCTATTTATTACTTATTTGATGTTGAATAATGTCACTAAACTATCTTTATCTTTAGGCTTGTTGTGATGATTTTCTAACACAGTGTATATGAAATACTTAGCACAGTGAAAGGTATGTAGAAGTTACTAAGAGATGCTAATAATATGGGTGCAGTGGGTGGGAGAAGTGGTAGCACTTGTAATGATGGTCGTTTACTCTGATGGAATAAAAAGCCTCCAGTAGCATCTCTATAACAGCGAATAAACTATGTGTCACTTCCTTCAAGATTATTCTTAATCTAACCCCCACATATTAGTCTAGTCTTATCTCACAATATTTTGTACATAAAATCTTCCTCCTCAGTAGGCCTCCTCTCTCCCTAGAAATGTCCTCCATTTTCCAAATAGAATACCATTGCTCAAACTGATCTACCAGCTAATCTGCACATGCTTTCTTTTTGCTTTTGTTCAAGTCCTGCTCAAATCATGTCCTCTCATGAAGTCATCTGCTACATTGTTTGACAACAGAGCTCTCTGGGTACTCACTGCTCATTGTGTATCTAACATCAGATACATTTTGATGTGCATATGCCTTTTAATCATTTCAACTAGATTACTAGCTCTTTTAATGTAGAAACTACATTGTATTAGTTGTGTCTCCTAGAGTAGCATGTTTAATAAGGAAATATTATTTTGTTTAATAAATATGACAATTGGGCACTAGACTTTAAATATACTGGCTTGATCACTTTTTCTTATGAAAAGTACAAAACTTTTTTTCATCATCAATAGTTCATATTTTTATTTCATTTTTTCATTAATTGTTTTCATTCTTTCACAATCATTCATTTATTGAGTCAGCTTGGAACCATGCTAATCATTGTTAAATACTGGTAGCAAAGACCAACATAGTCCACACCATTGGGAAGAGCAAAGCCAAATGAATCAGCCAATTATAATACAGTGTGGTAAGTTCTTGAATAGATATGTACAAAACCATGAGTACAAAACAAGATGGGTGGAATAAATGAGAGAACACATAGAGAGAAAAGTGATGGATGAAAAATGACAGATGAATTGATGGTGGATGGATTGGAGAGAGAAAGGGAGAGAGAAAGAGAGAGAGAGAGAGAGACAGAATAGATAGGCAGATAGATAGATAAAGATAGATAATAGTAGATGATAGATAGATAGATAGATAGATAGATAGATAGATAGATAGATAGATAGATAGATAGATGCTAGATTTTTTTAAGTATTGTCTAATTTTTTTTATTCTTTACTTAAGATTGGGGCTTCTATCTGGAGTCATTTCGCTTCACTCTGAAAACTATTTTTGACAATTCTTGTAGTGTAGGTCTACAGAAGATAAAATCTCTACTTTTGTCTGAGGCAAAATCCAATTATTTTTAACATTCATTTTTTAAAATCTAATTTGTGAGTATGATTTTAAATACATTAATATGTCCCCATTTCAATACATTTGGGCAAATTTATACATCGTGTAACCAACACCAAAATCAAGTATGGAATATTTATATCAGGCAAAAAATAATTCCTTTGTATCCCATCCTAGCCTAGCTGCTATGACCCAGACAATCACTGATCTGCTTTCTAATTACAGATTCAAATGACCTGGCTACAGTTTCAGATAAATGAAATCATACAGTATGTACAGCTTTGTGTCAGTCTTCTTTTGTTCACCACAATGTTTCTGAGATTCATTAATGCTTTGGTGTGCATCAGTAGTACCTGTTTTTTCTTTTTTGTTTTGTTTTGTTTTTGTTTTTACTTGTTGAGTAGTATCTTATTGCATGGGTATACAATACTTTGTTTCTTCGTTCACTTGTTGCTGATTTTGGGTCCAATTTTCAACTGTTTTGAAAAAAAGTTTTTATAAATATCTGTATACAAGACTTTGTGTGAATATATGTTTTCAATTCCCTTTACTATATCCCTACAAGTGTAATTGCTAGGTTGTATGATAAATTAATGTTACATTTTACTAGAAACTGCTAAACTACATTCCAAATAGATTGTATCAGTTCACATTTCACACCACTCCCCACCAATGATGCTACACATTTTTGCCAACACTGTGTCATTAATCTTTGTAATATTAATAGTTAAATGGGTATTTAGTTGCATCATACTGTGGTATTAATTTGCATTCCTTATGACCAATTTTGTTAAGCATTTTATTCATGTTCCTATTGGCTATTTGCATGTCTTTTCTGTAAAGTGTTCAAAAATTTGGCTTATTTATTTGTTTATTTTTGTTTTTAAATTTACAGAAAGTAAAATTGACTTTATTCTTGGCATATAAGTCTATGAATTTTAACACAAGATTATATTCATGTATGATACAGAAAAGTATTATCACCCCAAAACTAATTAACCATATATGTGGGAGTCTATTTCTGGACTCTCTACTTTGTTCTATTGCCCAATATGTTATTTAATGTTGTAGTTTTACAGTAAGATGAAATCAGGTAGTGTGGGTCCTCCAATTTCATTCTTCTTTTTCACAATCATTTTGGCTGATGAACACTTTGCTTTCCCATAGACATTTTAGTATCAGTTTGTCAGTTTCTGGGGAAAAAATAATTGACTACTAGAATTTCGGTTGATGTTTTATTGAATTTACAGATTAATTTGGAGAGAATTGACATAAAACAATATTGACTTGTCTCCTTCATGAATGTTGTATAACTGCATTTTTTAAGTCATCGTTAGATTTCTCTCATCAATGTTTTATAATTTCCAGTGTAAAATATTACATAAGTTGTGTTGGTTGTATCCCTTTATAGTTCAGGTTTTTTGACACTATTTCAAATGTTACAATTTTAAAATTTAAATCCTCACTTGTTCGTCGTTAATATATAGAAGTATATTTGATTTTTGTATGTGATTTTGTGTCATGTGACCTTGCTAAACTAACTTCTTAGTTCTAGGAGCTATTTTGTAGATTCCTTATTGTTTTTAGCCTACACAATTATTTTGTCACAAAAAAAAGACAGTTTACTTCTTCCTTTCTAAAATATTAATATGTGTTTTTCCTTTCTTTTTCTTACTTTAATGTATTGGTTAGGACCTCCAGTACAATGCTGAATAGAAGTGGTAAGAGTATCCTAGCTGATATTATAGGGAAACGTCATTCTTTTAACATTAAGTATGATTGTATGTATAGGTTTTTGTTGATATTCTTTAGTAGGCATACACATAAAATGTTCGTTGTTATGAGTATGTCTAGATTGCTAAACATTTTCATAAGGAGTGTGTGTTGAATTTTGTCTAATGTTTTCTCAGCATCTATTCATATTCACTCATGTTCTTTCTCCTTTATGGAATTTTATTTTTTTTTTGACTGATTTTTAAATGTCAAAACAGTCTTTTCCTTCTAGGATAAACCTATTTTGGTAATGATGTGATATACATTTCATATGTATGATTGGATTCAATTTGCTAAAATTTTTGTTGAGGACTTTATCTTTGTACTGATTGACATTATCTTACAAATAATTTCATAAAATCATGAGTGGACTTTTGGGCCTATTTTGGAACTACTGTTGATGATCAATTCAGCTTATGTAAGAGGTATAGAATGATTCAGATTTTCTTTTTCATTTTTAGTTATTTCCTGAGAATTTTTGCCTTTCCAGAAATAAGTCCTTTTCATCTAAGTTGTAAAATGTTTTGTCATAAAGTTTTTCATAAATATTAGCTTACCTTTTAATATTTGTAGAATCTATAATAATGTCCCTTTTTCTCCCTCCTTTCATTTTTTTATATATGTAATTTGTATCTTTTCTCTTTTGTTCTTGATCAGTCTACATGGATATTTAAAAATAAAACAATATCTTTTTCTCAAAAAAGCAGGTTTTTGTTTCATTGATTTTTCTGTTGTTTTTATGATTTCTATTGTGTTGCTTTATGTTCTTAACTTTATTACTTATTTCTTTGATTCAATTTGTTCTTATTTTATTAGCTTCTGAAGGTGGAAACATAGGTCACTGATGTTAGACAAGTCTTCTTTTCTAATACAAGCATTTATGGATATACATGTCCCTTCAGTTGTATACCTTAAATTTTGATATACTGTTTTCCATTTTCATTCAGTCCAAACATTTTCTAATTACCTTTATAATTTCTTCATTGATTCGTGTGTTACTAAGAAGTGTCTGCTTAGTTTCCAAATATTTGAGAATGTTAAGGTTACCTTCATGTTAATAATTTTTAATTGAATTCTGTTGAGGTCAAGATACATACTCTGAATGATTTAAATTATTTTGAAGTCATTGACACTTGCTTTATGGCCCTGAATATGGTCTATCATGGATAAGGTTTATATTAAACTTGAAACTAGTAAGTGTTATTTATTTGTTGGAGAAAGTATTTTATAAATACCAATTAGGTATAATTTCTTTATGGCTATTTTCAAGTATTCTGTGATGTTACTGATTTTCTATCAACTTCTTCTAACATTTATGAGAAAAAAGTATTAAATTGTCAACTATAATCATGGTTCTCTTTCTGATTTTGCTTCAGTTATTATATTTAAAAGTTCTATTATTGAATGCACACTTAGGAATGTTACGCTTTCATGATGAAGTATTCTTTATCATTGTAAAATATCCCCCTCACCCTGGTAACGTTCATTATTCTTAAGTCTATTTTCTCATGCTTAGTAAGTTTTTGATCATTTTTTCAGTACTTTTTTTCCCCCTGTTAAGCCATTATCTTTGTTCAGCTGTGCATAAAGAATCTTTTTCGCCCCTATGGATGCTTTAAGAATTTTCCCTTTTCACAAGTTTTCAGAACATTGAATATAAAGAGTCATGGCCATTTTCTTGTTTGTTTTAAGGCTACTTAATGTTTCCTGAGCTTCTCAACTCTCTGTATCCATAGATTTCATCAAATTTGGAAAATGTTTAGACATTATTTCTTTAAATATTTTTGTTTCCCCCCTTTTTTCCCGTCTTTCTTTAAGACTTTAATTACAACCATATCAATTAACTTGGTGGTATTTTACAGCTAAGAAACTCTACTCTTTTTGTCAGTTGTTAATTTTTTTGTCTGTGCTTTATTTAAATAGTTTCATTATAATGTATTCAATTTTACAACATCTAATTTTCTATTAATTTCTTCCAATAAATTTTTAATTTCTGATAATGTTTTTATGCCTAGAAGTTACATTTAAATCAGTTTACTAGCTTCTATTCTCTCAACATCATATTCATCCTTTTTGCAACCTCAGTCATATGGAACACAGTTGTAACAGCTGTTTCAATGTCCTTGTCTGCTAGTTCCATTATCTGTCTTTTTTTGACCTGTCCATCAACTAATATTATTTTAGGTATAGGTCACATTATTTCCTGTCTTTAGTAGCAAAAAAATTTTTGTTGGAAGCTGGGTGATATCATTTTATTTTGCTGAGTGCTGGAAAGTGTTTGTGCCCATGCTCGTGTGTGTGTGTGTGTGTGTGTGTGTGTGTGTGTGTTTATTTTTTACAAAGAAATTTGATATTCTTGAATGCTTGTTTTTAAACTATTTAAGAAAAGGTCTACATTATTTATGAGAGATGACAAATTTGCAAACTCATCCTAGAAAAAGTGCTCCATACCTCATTGCTGAATATCATTATGGTCACCCTTGAAATATTCTGTTTGAGAAGCTATGCACCAATACCAGTGCCTAGTCTGCCCTTCAAAGCAATTTTGGAACTCTTTTTTCTGGAATGGTCATCACAGCTGTCATTGTATTCCCCATGATGTCCTGAATCTAATCAAAATGTCTTCCTTTCAATATTTTCTTTACCTTCGGGTAAAAAAGAAGTCATTGGGGGCCAGATTAGGTGAGTAGGGAGAGTGTTCCAATACAGTTATTTGTATACTGGCTAAAAACTCACTCATAGACAGTGCCATGTGAGCTGGTGCATTGTTGTGATGCAAAAGCCATGAAAAGTTTAGGTTGTTTTCGTCTAATTTTTTCACACAAGCTTTTCAGCACTTCCAAATAGGACACTTGGTTGACTGTTTGTCCAGTTGGTACAAATTCATAAGGAATAATCCCTCTAATATCAAAAAAGGTTAGCAACATCATTTTGACTCTTGATTGGGACTGATGGAACTTTTTTGGTCATGGAGAATTGGCTGACTTTCATTGTTCACTTTGATGCTTTATTTCAGAGTCATATTGGTACGCCCATGTTTCATCACCAGTGATAACAGGGCCCAAAACATCATCTTGCCTCTCCAAAAGGTCTTGGCAAACTTCGACTCTCCTTTGTTTTTGTTCATCAGTGAGCTCCTTTGGGACCATTTTCGCACACACCTTCCCATGCCAAGATTTTCAGTTAAGGTTTTCCTAACTGTATCTCTAATGATGTGCACTTGTTGTGCGATGCTTATCACAGTCAGCCAATGATTTTGACGCACAATTTGATGTTTTTCTGCAATGTTTTCATCAGTTCTGCTTGTTACTGGCTATGCTGACATCTCTCATCAGTGACGCATTCTCTCCCCTCAGAAAAAGATTTAATCAATTTGTACACTGCTCTTTTCTTCATGGCATTATCCCTATAAACTTGGACTAATATGTCCCTGACTTCACTTCCACTCTTGCCAACTGTAACAAGAAATTTAATGTTTATTTGTTGCTGTAATCCAAGCTCAGACATTCTTATCATGGCACACAAAAACACGTAACAACAGTAATGAATGTCATTCAGCAAGAAACCGCCGCACGTTGACGCGAACACAGCTGTGAGACACTGATATACCAAGGTTATGAAATTTTACTGAGCTGTTTGTACAATGCTGCCAATGTAAGCTCACGGTGGCAAGTTCATGAATCTAATAGGTAGAACTTGTATTTTGTGGCTAATACAGGCCCACATTAAATAAATAGCCTGTATTAGCCACAACTAATACCAAAATATACATGAGTCAGTACTGAAATTCTCAGGTATGTAAGATCTCTCCACCCTAGCTGGAGGGAGCTCAGATGATTTCTGGCCTGTGGGAGATCTGGGAATTCTTTATCTTCCAGCTCTATCATAATTGTTCTTTCCTCAGATGTCTGGCCTTGTAGAATGTTATTCTATTTGTGTACATAATGTTGTTCAGATTTTTAAAAAATCAGATGCCCTTTTGTAGATATCTGAAACTCTTCCTGTGTATATCCCGGCTTTCTGGAAATCTGTTGTGTAAATTTTAGCTACCACAGTGTTCCTAAATCCCAGTCTCGTTTTCCTTACCTCAGTAAGTTTACCAAGCTTAATTTGAACTCCTCCTCCTGTAGTCTGAATTTCTGTAAGGCACTAAGTCTAGGTCATGGTATGGTTTGTCTTATTTGTTTCTGAGAGTGAGGATGAGGCAGGAAGGTAACTTCTACCTGTTAAGTCAGTCGGATTGTACAGACAGGAGCCAGCTGCTAATACTTAGATAAGATCCCCATGGACACCAGCTCTAGGGAGACCCATCAGAATTAAAGTCCCCAGCTTCACTAAACATGAGGATACACTTAAAAAGGCCAAAGAACTTTCCCTTTGGCTCTGCATGTGCAGTGAGTCCCAGAGGTGCCCCCTGTGTGACTCTGTCTTCATTTTAATGCTAAACATCATATGCAAGGATGGAGATTTCACATGCTAATGAGATATGGGATGCTGCAAGATGCATGTAGCCACACTGTGCAGGCACCAAGAAACCTCCTCCTCTACATGCCTAGATATAGTTCCCTTCCTACCTACCTCCCTTTAAACACCCTGCCTCATCCTCCTTATGCATAAGCTCAATCAAACTTTTTCCTTGTCTGCATTGGTATCTGGTGATCTCCCTTGATTTCCATCCTGGGAGAGTGCAAGGACCCAGGGCACCCGTAACAAGTGTAGGGAAATGAAAATTCTGAAATGCCTCTTGCCAATCTCTGAACATATTGTTTCCAATATTGTTTCCACTATTTTGTCCATTTTCAAAGTTATTTATGGTTTTAAATTAATTCTGGACCTTGTTTTTTCCTCATGGACAAATTCAGAAATCCCTGACCTGTTTTGAAGGCTATTTCACTGCATATATAATTCTAGTTTCAGAGTGTTGTTTTCCCTGTAAGCACATTAGAAATGTCATTGTATTGTTACCTGACCTGATATATGTCTTTTATAACTGTTACTGTTTTTAAGATGTTCTCTTTATCTTTGGTTTTTATTAGCACTTTGACTATGACATGCCTAGGTATTTTGTTTTATTTTGTTTGTTATTAGTATCCCTTCTGTTTGGATTTTCTAAGTTTTTTGTTGTTTGCTTTGTTCTGTATATTGATGTCCTTTACCAATTTTGGAAATTTTTTATCCATTACCTCTCAAATATGTTTTTCTATTCCATTCTCTCTTTTGTCTTATGTTGGGACACCAATTACAGGTATGTTATTAATAAATCCTTTAAATATTTTCCACATATTTTAAAAATCTTGTTCTATTTTTTGTACTCTTTCTGTTCTATTCTTTTCAATTTGGGTAATTTATGCTACCCTTTCTTCATGTTTGTTGTGCATAGTCTGTCTGACATTGTCATTAAAAATATTTTTCAATTTTGCTATATTTTCCAATTTTGGCTTTTCTCATTGGTTATTTTTTTATACATTCTGCCAAGCTGTTCACCTGCTTATACGTGTTACCTAAATTTCCACTAGATCTTTAAATAGATTTATCATAACTGTTTTCAAATCCGTATCTAATAATTACAAAAATTGAGTCTATTTATATTGACTGTTTCTGCACTTGAATATAGATAATATTTTCTTGCTTTTTTTGCACATTTTATATATTTTGACAGTATGAAGTCTGACAATTGAGTTCGTGAACTCATCCTAGAAAAAGTGTTACATACCTCATTGCTGAATATCACTACGGGAAGCTATGCACAAATGCCAGTACTCCCCTTGGGAAGCTATGAAAAGGTGCCAGTGCCTAGTCCACCCTTCAAAACAATTTTGGAACTCTTTTTCTGGAATGGCCATCAGAGCTGTCATCGTATTCCCCTTGAGGTCCTGAATGTCATCAAAATGTCTCTCTTTCAATATTTCCTTTTTCTTCAGGTAAATAAAGAAGTCATTGGGGGCCAGATCAGGTGAGTAGAGAGGGTGTTACAATGCAGTTATTTTTTTACTGGCTAAAAACTCCCTCACAGACAGTGCCATGTGAGCTGGTGCATTGTCATGATGCAAGAGTCATGAATTGTTGGCGAAAAGTTCAGGTGTCCTCTGCTACCCAATAAAAAATGGGCAGAGGAACTAGATAGACATTTTCCAAAAAAGACATAAGGGCATATAGGTGGCCAACAGATATATGAAAAGATGTTGCACATTACTAATCTTAAGGAAAGTGCAAATGAAAACCACAGTGAGATTTTACCTCATACATGTGAGAGTGGCTGTTATCAAAAAGACAAGAAATAACAGGTGGTAGAGACAATGGAGAGAAAAGCAAACCCTTATGCCTTGCTTGTGGGGTTGTAAATTGGTGCAGCCACTATAGAAATTAACATGGAAGTGCCTTAATTTTTTTTTAACAGAACTACCACATGACTCAGCAATTCCATTTCTGAATATTTATCTGAATAAAACATTAATTTCAAAAGATATATTGAGATGATGTCATAGAAATGGTGGCATAAGATGAGCCTCTTGAAATCTCCCCTGGAATTTACAACAAATTGAACAAATGTAATTCCACAAAGGACTCCCTGTGCAGCAGACAGGCAAGACTAACAGATGCACAACTGAAATCATCTAAAGCTGGGCAAACTGGGCAAGTGGGAGAGGAGAGAAGAGGGAAGTACAGAGATGAGGAGCAGCACAGGCATGAGACACAGACCTAGCTCTGAGCTCCCTGCATTCCCGAGCTATTGCAGCCAGGGGAAATGGAAAAATTTGGACTGTTAGTGCACTGTTTATGGCCCACAGTCTCGCCTGAGGGATCAGCATATAACACGGCTGAACCGAACGCTCACAGCAAAGACCTCGGAGCAAAGACTGAGGGAAGAAGGCTGAAAATGAAGGGTTAAGCCCTCACAGCCATGCAGAGTAGAGAAGGCATAGGCACAGAGTCTAGTCGACCCCATCTTAGCCTCCCAGAGTTCGGCTCACCCCCATCCTCCCAGTGCTAGAAGAGGAATGGTAGCAGTGTCAGATCAAAAGAACAGAATATTTGCAGTTCTGAGAGCTATGGCTCGCAGCCACCTCTCACACCCAAGCCTGCCCTTGCCCCCATATATCTGGCCGGATCCCTGGAGGAGTAAACAGAGCTGCTGAAACAAACAAGTCCTGAATCTGGTGCAGGAAGAGCTTTGGAAATTCAGAAGCTTTCCAAATCTCACAATGGAGGTGGTGCCCTGAGATCCAGGCAACCTGCTCACAGAGGAGAAGCCCACCATCCAAGGAATCCTCCCATTGTGTGAGAAGCAGGAACAGTATAGAGAAAATACAACACTACAACGTGAGAGAGAATAAAGGCTGCAGTTGGAAATAAAATAAAGATTCTACCAACACGTACTGGAAAGCAAAGGAAAGACCTCTTCCTACCAACCTGTTGCAGAACCCACTCTTGTAGATGCCTAGGAAGAGAAATAATAATTCACTAACTACCACGAATAACCAAGGTAACAAGGTAGCTCAGAAAGAAAATGAAAAGTTTCTAGTAAATGAACTTAAGACATGGAAATGTGTGACTTAAATGACAAATAATTCAAGATTGCAGTTGTGAAAAATAATCAATGAGATGCAAGAACATAAGCAGGCAGTTTAATGAACTCAAAAACAAATTAAAGAACAAAATGAATGTTTTACCAAAGAGATTGAAATTAAAAAAGAAAAAAGAAACTATAGAATTTCTGGAGATTAAGAACTCAGTAAAAGAAATGAAGAATGGAATAGTCAGCTTAGGTAATAGAGCTGACCAGATGGACAAAAGAATCAGTGACATCAAAGATAGAAATCTGAAAATGACACAAATAGAAGAAGAGAGAGACTTGAGAGGTAAAAGAAATGAAAGAACTCTACAAGAACTTTCTGACTCCATCACAAAGAGCAATATAAGAATAATGGGCATACCAGAAAAAGAAGAAAGGGAGAAGGGAACAGAGAGTATATTCAAACAAATAGTCAACGAGAACTTCCCAAACATGTGAAAAGAATGGGATCCTCGAATCCAAGAAGGAAATAGAACACCTAATTACCTCAATCCCAACAGGCCTTCTCCAAGGCACATTGTATTGAAGCTGTCTAAAATCAACGACAAAGAAAAAATCCTCAAGGCAGCCAGGGAAAAGCAGAAGGTAACCTACAAAGGAAAGCCCATTAGATTATCATCAGATTTTTCAGCAGAAACTCTACAAGCCAGGAGGGAGTAGAAGCAAATATTCAAACTATTGAAAGAGAGAAATTATGAGCCAAGAATAATATATCCAGCAAAGATATCCTTTAGATATGAAGGAGGAATAAAGACCTTTCCAGACATACAGAAACTGAGGGAATTTTCTAACACACGACCTGCACTACAAGAAATACCAAAGGAGGCTATTCTACTAGCATAAATAGGGATAATTTGTGACAGCAAAAACATAAAAGGGGGGAGAGTAAAGGTCTGAACCGGCATAAGGGAATGAAGAAAGAAAGCATGCTGAAGAAAATGGGATACTCTAAATATGAAACTTTCTTTTACGTAAACTTAAAGGTAACAACTCAAAAAAAAATCCAGAACTGAAATACATAACCTAATAAAAGAAGAAACAGAGCAAAAAATCATACAATACCACCACACTGAAATAATAGACAACAACAAAAAGGCAAAGATACAATGGAGACACAGTCCTACAAGAAACCAAAGATAGAATGATAGGGAATCCTCAGATATCAATAATCACCCTAAATGAAAATGCACTGAGCTCCCAATAAAAAAGCACAGAGTAGCAGATTGGATCAGAAAATGAAACCCAACCATATGCTGCCTCCAAGAGACAGATCTCAGCTACAAGGACAGATATAGACTCAAAGTGAAAGGGTGGAAATTGACATTCCAAGCAAATGGTATTCAGAGAAAATCAGGTATATCTATACTTATATCAGATAAAACAGACTTCAGGATAAAAAAGGTAACGAGAAAAAGATGGATATTTCATAATGACAAAGTGGACTATACAACAAGAAGACATAACAGTCATCAATATATATGCCCCCCAATCAAGGAGCACGGGAAAATACAAAGCAACTACTAACAGAACTAAAGGGAGAAATTAGCAAAAAACAATTCTAGAAGGGGACCTAAATACATCATTGACAGCTATGGGTAGATCATCCAAATAGAAAACAAATAAAGAAATATCAGCCCTCAATGACACATTAGCTGAAATGGACATAATTGACTATTATAGAGCACTTCATCCTAGAACATCAGACTATACATTCTTTTCTAGTGTACAAGGAACATTCTCAAGGGTAGTCCATATATTGGGACATAAAACTAGCCTCAGCAAATTTAAGAAGATTGAAATCATGCCAAGCATATTCTCCGATAACAAAACTTTGAAATTGAATATCAACTGAAAAAAGAAAGCAGGAAAAACCACAAATATGTGCAGATTAAACAACATACTTTTAAGGAATGACTGGATCAAAGAAGAAATAAGAGGAGTGATCAAAAGATACATAGAAACAAATGAGAATGAAAATGTTTCTTACCAAAATTTTGGGGATGCAGCAAAAGCAGTTTTAAGAGGGAAATTTATATCATTACAGGCCTATCTCAAGAAACAAGAAAAATCCCAGATAAATAACCCCATGTTACACCTTAAAGAAGTAGAAAAAGAAGAACAAAGGAAACTCAAAGTCAGCAGAAGGAAGGAAATAATAAAAGTCAGAGCAGAATTAAATGATATAGAGAAAAAAAAGACAATAGAAAAAATTAATGGGACAAAGAGCTGGTTCTTTGAAAAGATTAATAAAATTGATAAATCTTTGGCTAGACTCACTGAGACAAAAAGAGAAAAGACACAAATACACAAAATCAGACATAAAAGAAGGGAAGTTACCAAGGATGTCACAGAAATACAAAGGATCATCCAAGAGTACTATAAAGGCCTATATGCACCAAATTCAAAAACCTAGAAGAAATGGACAAGTTCTTAGAAACATATTACCTTCCTAGGCTGAATCATGAAGAATTGGAAAGAACAACCACCAGTAAGGAAATAGAATCAGTCATCCGAAACCTTCCCAAAAGCAAAAGTCCGGGACCAAATGGCTTCACTAGTGAATTCTACCAAACCTTCAAAGAGGATCTAATACCGGTCTTACTCAAACTCTTCCAAAAAATTGAAGAAAAGACAATACTCCCTAACTCATTTTATGAGGCCAACATTACCCTGATACCAAAATCTGGTAAAGATAACACAAAAAAAGAAAACTAGACCCCAATATCTCTGATGAATATAGATGCAAAAATCCTAAAGAAAATTCTAGCAAATTGAATGCAACAATACATTGCTAAGATTATACATCACCACCAAGTGGGGTTCATCCCAGGGGCACAAGGATGGTTCAACATACACAAATCCATCAATGTAATACACCACATAAACAAAATAAAGAACAAAAATCATATGATTATATCAATAGATGCAGAAAAATCGTTTGACAAGATGCAACATCCATTTATGATTAAAATACTTGATTAAATAGGCATAGAAGGAAAATACCTGAACATAATAATGGCCATATATGACAAACCCTCAAATACTATCACAATTAATGTTGAAAAACTGAAGCCCTTTGCTCTACATTCAGGAACACGACAGGGCTGTCCCCTATCACCTCTGCTTTTCAACATAGTGTTGGAAGTCCTAGTCAGAGCAATCTGGCAAGAGAAAGAAATAAAAGTCATCCAAATTGGGAATGAATAAATTAAACTGTCACTTTGCAGATGACATGATGCTATATACAGAAAATCTTAAAGACTCCACCAAAAAGCTATTAGAAACAATCAACGAATACAGTAAAGTTGCTGGCTACAAAATCAACGTACAAAAGTCCATTGCATTCCTATACACTAACAATGAAATCTCAGAAAATGAAATAAAAAAAAAGCAATTCCTTTTGCAATTGCCACAAAAAGAATAAAATACCTAGGAATAAACCTAACCAAGGATGTGAAGGACCTATATACTGAAAATTTTAAGACATTTTTGAAAGAAATTGAAGAAGACACAAAGAAATGGAAAGATATTCCATGTTCATAGATTGGAAGAATCAACATAGTTTAAATGGCCATATTACCCAAAGCAATACACAGATATAATGCAATCCCCATCAAAATCCCAATGGCATTTTTTAAAGAAATAGAAGAAAAATATCATCAAATGTGTATGGAACCACAAAAGACTCCAATCAGCCAAAGCAATCCTAAGAAAAAAAGAACAATGCTGGAGGTATCACACACCCTGACTTCATCTTGTACTACAGGACAATAGTCAAAACAGTATGGTATTGGCAGAAAAACAGACATACAGACCAATGGAATAGAATTGAGAACCCAGAAATAAAACCACATAAATATGGACAGATAATTTTCGACAAAGAAGCCAAACACATACAGTGGAGAAAAGACAGCCTCTTCTATAAATGGTGCTGGGAGATTTGGGTAGCCATGTGCAAAAGAAGGAAACTAGACTGCTATCTGTCACCATGTACCAAAATTAATTCAAAATGGATCAAAGACTTGAACATAAGACTCGAAACAATAAACTGCACAGACGAAAACATAGGTAATAAAGTGATGGACCTTGGGTTCAAATAGCATTTTATTAATTTGACTCCAAAGGCAAGGGGAGTAAAAGCTAATGTAAATGAATGGGACTATATCAAACTAAAAAGCTTCTGTACAACAAAAGAAACCATCGACAAAATAAAGAGGCAACCAACTGAATGGGAGAAGATTTTTGCAAACAATGCCTCCGATGAGGGGCTGATATCCATAATATATAAGGAATTCATACAACTCAACAGCAAAAAACCAAACAATCCAATTAAAAAATGGCCAGAGGACCTGAGGAGTCATTTCTCCAAAGAGGACATACAAATGGCAAATAGACATATGAAAAAATGCTCAACATCACTAATCATCAGAGAAATGCAAGTAAAAACCACAATGAGATACCACCTCACCCCAGTCAGAATGGCTACCATCAACAAGACAAATAATAACAAGTGTCGGAGAGGCTGTGGAGAAAAAGGAACCCTCATACACTGTTGGTGGGAACGCAGACTGGTGCAGCCGCTATGGAAGGCAATGTGGTGGTTCCTGAAAAAATTAAGAATAGAATTATCATATGACCCAGAAATCACTCTCCTGCATATCTACCAAAAAAATCTGAAAACATTTATCCATAAAGACATATGTGCTTCAATGTTTATTGCAGCTTTATTTATGGTGGCCAAGACATGGAAACAACCAAAATGCCCTTCGATAGATAAATGGATAAAGAAGTTGTGGTACATATACACAAGGGAATACTATTCGGCGGTAAGAAAAGAGGAAATAGGACCAGTTGTGACAACATGGATGGATCTTGAGATTATAATGCTAAGCGAAATAAGTCAGGTAGGAAAAGTAGAGAACCAAACAATTTATCTGATATGTGGTATTTAAAACTGAAAACAACAAAAGAAAAAGACAAACAAATGAAGAAACAAATACTCATAGACACAGACAATAGTTTAATGAGTACCAGAGGGTAAGATGAGGGTAAAGGGGATCAAATATATGGTGATGGAAGGAGAACTGACTCTGGGTGGTGAACACACAGTGGGATTTATAGACGATGTAATACAGAATTGTACACGAGAAATCTATGTAACTTTACTAATAATTGTCACCCCAATAAACTTTAATTTAAAAAAATAAAAAGACATATTCACTTCTATGTTGATTGCAGTATTATTTACAATAGCCACAATGTGGAAGCAACTTTGGTGTTCATTGATAGATAAGTGGAATATTACTCAGTCATAAAAAAGAATGAAATCTTGCCATTTATGACAACATAGATGGACCTAGAGGCTATTATGCTAAGAAATAAGAGAGATAGAGAAAGACAAATAACATGATTTCACTGATATGTGGAATCTAAACCAAACAAAACAAATGAACAAACCAAAACAGGAACAAAGTCACGGATAAAGAGAACAAACAGATGGTTGCCAGAGAGGAAAGCAGTGGGAATGGATGAAAAAGGTAAAAGGGAATAAGAGGTACAAACTTCTAGTTATAAAATGAATAAGTCAAAATGATATAATTTATGGCATGGAGAATATAGTCAATAGTATTGTAATAACTTCGCATGGTGACAGATGGTTATTAGATTTATTGTGGTAATCACATTATGAGGCATATGATTGTTGAATCACTATTTTTTACACCTGAAACTAATATAATATTGCATGTTAACTATATTTTAATAAAAAAATAAAATGTGATAAGCATTATGATTCCTATAATCTAAGGTGGGTTATGGAAGAATAGAGGAATCGTATCACAATTTGTAGGTGTTTGGAGAACTTCTAAGAGGAGATGATACTAGAGATGAATTCTGAACCTAGTCACAATGCGGAAGTGACAGAACATTCGAGGAAGGGGAATGCACACAGTAAGAGCATATATGACTTAGAAAATTAAAATAACTCAGATTGGCTTAAGAGCGAGGTGTAAAATGAAGTATAAAAAGAAATGAAACTGAAGAGGGCTGGCTAGGAGCCTGGTCATGAAGAAAAGGAAAACAATCTAGTGAGAATGCATGCTTTAGAGAGGGCACTTTATCCAAAGTTCCTAGAAAAGATGGATATGAGACAACTAGAAGCAGGACTGTAAGTCAGCCCATAGGTGATGAACCAAAGTAGTAATAGTGGGGATTCTGATAAGTTGTCAAATATGGACAGAGTTAGAAGGTAAAACGAACAGAACTGGCTGCTGAATTTTGGAATTAAGGCATTATTTACTGAGTTAAGGACCTCAGTTTGAGAAATAGGGCTAGAGGAAAAGAAGACAATTTTCTTTATAGACATTGAATTTGAGGTATCTGTCGGAAGTTATATAAGACTACATTCCATCTATCTATCTATCTATCTATCTATCTATCTATCTATCTATCTATCCCTCTCTATATAGATATACTAGTGTCTAGATATAAAGACATATAGATAGATAGTTAATATGTATATATATATGATGTATGTATATCTGCTTCATATATTAATACTTAATAATTATTATCTATAAAATATGATAAATTAAAATGGTAATTTTTCAGTTCTATTCTAATTGCTTTACATATATTAACTTATTTAATCTGCACAATGACATCATGTAGTGAAAAATGAATTAGAAAGTTACTGTCAAATAGTCTTTTTTCTCTGTGAAGAAAGTGAGCTTATCTGCTAAAAGTGAGGGAGGATGTGGCTGGAGGTGGCTGGGCTAGAAATACTTAAGTCTCATATAAAGAAGACCTTTTTTTGGTATTGAATTTATGTCTCTTGTATTATACCATGTTTTTGGAGTTTCTCTAAAACATAATGCTAATTCATATAGCTGTGCTTTTGCAAATGTTCACCTTTCCAAGAAAGGAGGGAGTATCACTCTTTGTTAAACTTGCAATACATGGGCTGCATTCTTCAAAGAAGAAGTAAACTGTGAAAATCATGTAATCTTTAAAGGCTGAAGATGGAATTCGGGAACAAGTAGCATATAAGTGTTCTCTCTTGTGCTGTTCCAATACATGTGTGCATGTGCAAACTTCGCATTTTAAAGGACAATAATTTGTGCTTATGGATGGATAGTCCTTACCTAAATAAGTATGGCAGAACTCCCTGAAGATGAAATGTTGTTCACATTTCTCTCTCTCTCTCTCTCTCAATCTCTCTCTCTCTCTCTCTCTCTCTCTCTCTCTCTCTCTCTCTCTCTCTCTCTCACCACACTCATTATATTTTTAAAAAACAAATCTTTGAAATCTTATGCCCTGGATTTTATGAAGCTTGCATAGAAATTAGTCAGGGGTTAATTTCACAATACTGCAATACATGGACAAGATTTATCTGAAGGTTTTTATTCTCTGAATAAAGAAATTATAAAATTTTTATCCTAGAACTATAGAAAAATCGATCTATAGAAAAATTGTAATGATAGCACAAAATTCTCCATATACCCCACACCCAGCCCCTGGCACATTAAGATCCTATATCAGTATGGTACATCTGCTACAATTGATCAACCAATATTGATTTATTATTAACTAAAGTCCATACTTTATAAGTTTGTGGTAAGTTCTGGAGGAGAACTCAAGACCACCTCACTGCTGCCATTCCTATGATGTTACTAGAGACTCTTGCTTTCTTATCCATTCATCCCTACTCTGTCTTTTGAATGGAGCATTTAATCCATTTACATTGAAAGTAATTGTTGATATATATGTAGCTACTGCCATTTTATTATTCATAATTTTGATTTTTTTTTCCTCCATCTTGAAGAAGTACCTCTAAGATTCCTTGTAATACTGGTTTGGCGGTGATGAATTACTTTAACTTTGTCTTGTGTGGGAAGCTCTTTATCTTTCCCTCGATTCTAAATGATAGCTTTGCTGGATAGAGTACTCTTGATCCTTTCTTTTTCATCATGTTGAATATTTTGTGCCAATCCCTTCTGTCCTGCAAAAATCAGTTGCAAAACCAGCTGATTATTATGGGAGCTCCCTTATAAGTTACTAGTTGCCATTCTCGTGCTGCTTTTAGGATTCTCTCTGTTTTTAACCTTTGCCGTTCTAATTAGAATGTGTCTTGGTGTGGGCCTCTTTGAGTTCATCTTATTTGGGACTCTCTGTGTTTCCTGGACTTATACATCCATTTCCCTCATCAGATTAGAAAAGTTTTCAGTCATTATTTCTTCAAAGAGGTTCTCAATCCCTTGCTTTCTCTCTTTTCCATCAGGTAACCCTATGATGCAAATGTTGTTGTGTTTGATACCCCAGAGGTCTCTTAAACCATCCTTAATTTTTTTGGATTCTTTTGTCTTTTTGTTGTTCTGATTGGATGTTTTATGTTACCTTGTGTTCAAAATGACTGATTCAATCCTCTGTTTTATCTAGTCTGCTGGTAATTCCTTCTAGTGTATGATTCATTTCAGTTATTGTATTCTTCACTTCTGACTGGTTCTTTTGTATGGTTTCTATATCTTTTTTATGCTTGCTATCTCATTGTTGAAGTTCTCACTAAGTTCCTTGAGTATCCTTATAACCATTGTTTTGAACTGTGTATCTAGTAGGTTGCTTGCCTCCATTTTGTTTGTTTTTTTTCTTTCTTTTTTTGGAGTTTTCTCCTATCAATTATATTTGTGTGTATTTCTTTGTTGTCTCATTTTGGCTGCTTCTACATTTCTATGTATTAAGTAAATCTGCTACATCTCCCAGTCTTGGCTGGGTGGCCTTATGTAGTAAGTGCCTAGTGGGGCCCAGTCTCCCAGGTCACCTGCACCGGGTGCTCCAGGAGTGTCCTTTGTGTGGGTAATATATGCCCTCCTGTTATAGGTGAGGCTTGGTTGCTATTGGCATATCAGTGGGTGGGATCAACCCTCAGGCTGACTGGCTGTGGGGTTTGAAAACATTAACAGCTTAGAGTCTGCTGTAAGCTTACCCCACAGAGTGGGATTCATCTCAGTGGGCTCTGGTGCCTATTGAGATCGCCCTTTGTGTGTGCTCCTTATGGGGCTAATTGGACAGTACTCTGCTGTGGTTTGAGGCAAACCTCCAAGTACCGTGTTTCCCCAAAAATAAGACCTAGCTGGACAATCAGCTCTAATGCATCTTTTGGAGCAAAAATTAATATAATACCTGGTATTATATTATATTATACTATATTAATTATACCCAGTATTATATTGTATTATATTATATTATATTATATTATATTATATTATATTATATTATATTATATACCCAGTCTTATAGTGAAATAAGACCTGATCTAATGTTAATTTTTGCTCCAGAAGATGCATGAGAGCTGATTGTCTGGCCAGGTCTTATTTTTGGGAAAACATGGTATGTTGGTTCTGGGGCCTCTTACAGGGGCTGTGCTACACACCCAGATTACCCACGGCCTGTGACCAGCCAGGGACCACCTGGGAAGAGCTACCAAGTGATCCATGGTTGTTTGCTGCCTCTGCTAACCCTGGAGGTGTATGCAAGAGGTCATTCTCTGAACCGAGAATGTCTGCCACCAGTACCAGGCTTCAGCTTCAAGCACTGATAAAGCCTCGTGAGGCAGGGTGTTGGAGTCACTAGAGTAGGAAGAGTTGTAGTCACCAGGTTAATGTAAATTCTGGTTTGGTGCCAGTGCTGAGCCTGAAGCTACTTAGCAAAAGTCTCAAAGCACACCAAGGCCAGTCGCCACCTGCTTGGGGTCTGTCAGACCCTGATAGTTTTCCAAGAAAAGAATGCATGAGGGCAGGGCTGACTGCTCTTAGAGAAAGTGCTCCTGACATTGTGGGAGTTGTGTGAGTCAGCAGGGCAGATCTGTAGAGCTTACCAGACCAATCATATTCAGATTTGCTTATGTGGGTGCAGGCTCAACATAGGAAAGATGGCACCTGCCTGCCAGCTGCACTGGAGGAAGACCTCCTCACAGGGAAACGCTGTCCCCCTTATGTCTCCCAAACCCCTCAAGTTACTGTCTCAGTTGGAGCCCTAGGTGAGTGTCTGGGAATGAGAGAGTTTGTGTGTGGGCCCTTTAACAGTATGCCTGGGTTTCTTGCTGCCTTTCATCCCACCTGGATGGTCGGAATCTCCACTTTTTTCACAGCCAGATGTTGTGGGGACTCCCCTTTCTGGCAACAGTACTCAGTACTCTTCACTGGGGAGGCCACTGTTGGGCTGGGGTCACTCGATCCTCTGTGGGTAAGCTCCATGGCTAAGCTTTACCTCCTGGTTCTCACCTGCCATATGGAGGTTTGGGGTTAGCTAGTTCCACATCTCCACCCCTCCTACTAGTTTTGATGTGGCTTCTTCTTTATATCCTTAGTTATACAACTTTTGTTCAGCCAGACTTCAGATGGCTCTCCAGGTTGATTGTTCTATAATTTAGTTGTAATTTTAATGTGTTCATTGAAGAAAGCACACACAATGTTTATCTACCCTGCCATCTTGGATCTCCTCCATACTTTATTTAGATTTCTTCAGTTTCTACTAAAAGTCCTTGGTTTGTTCCATGCAAGTTACCACATTACATTTAGTCATCAACATTCTTTAGGTTCCTGTTGGCTGTGACAGTTTCTCAGACTGTCCTTTTTTTTTGATGACTAGCGAGTTTTGAGGAGCACTTGTCAAATATTTTATAGAATGTCCCACAATCAAGATTCATCTGATATTTTTCCTCATTATCAGACTTGGGTGATGATTTTTTGGGAGGAAGACCTCAGAGCTAAGGTGCCATTCTCAGGACATCATATCAAGGATACATACTATTACCATGACTCACTGCCACTGATGTTAACCTTAATTACTTTGCTAAGGAAATACTCATCAGTTTTCTCCACTGTACATTTACTCTTTTTCTCCTTTTCGTACTGTATTCTTCTGATGAAAGTCATTATGTGCAGCCCACACTCAAAGAGTGGAGAGGTATGGTCTACCAACTCAGGGGCAGAGCATGTACATAAACCATCTGGAATTCTTCATGAGAGGTTTGTCTCTTCTCCCTCATTTATTTACTTATTCAAAGGTTTTAAAATCAGTTTGGACTCATGGAAATTTATTCTTTACTTTGGGTTATAATTCAAAAATACTTTGTTTTGTTGCTTACATTGTTGCAAACTAAACCACGGGAAGCTCCTCCAGTTGACTCTTGTGTACCTTTGACATACCCTTCATTGTAGTTATTATTTTGAGCATTAGCTTATTTTCTGGCACCAAAAGATGTTCCGGGATCATCCTCTGTTCTTCTTACACAATCCTATAACCAGTCATATCACTTAGGACACCTGGTTCCTTTTTATTGAAGAATGGTATGAGAAACTAACATCTGAGTACCAGTAGTGCTCATCGCTTCTGGGGTATTGCCACCTGTAAACCCTCCCAGCTGACAGACAGAGCAAGGAGACACGTGTGTGCATACTAACCTGAGTATATACTCATATCTATACATATTTCTGTCATATTGATGTCTCCAACTCGAATCCACCACCACATGGATAATTCTGGCCTCCTTCCTTTGCTTATTTGTAACCTCTTATTCCAACTATAGAAAACCTGGCTCCCATCACCCATCTTAATTGGTCAATTTGAATACACATGTATAGCAGTATCAGAGTTATTAACTAGCAACGCCATGGGAAACAACTTTACAAACTAGAATACAATGCTTATGCACAGTTCTATTTGCCTTTAGACTTAAAACTCCACTCATATCCAAAGTTACTTAGGTGAGCACCTTTCCCTCCTACCCCATTCAGGGAGGTGTTTTATAGATTTGTACAGCAAGATTATTTTGTCACATTCTGGATTCTAGACCAGGATCTTCTTAACTCCTAGATTTTTTTTTTTATTTTGCATACATTAAGGTTCATTAAAAATTCCTTTTTTTTTGCAATAAAGTTCTATCAATTTTGACAAACATATGTCATGCATTCACAGTATTATACAGAACACCACTCTAAACATGTCCTCTGTGTTTTCCCTAATCAACCCTACTTCTCTCTCCTCACATTCCTGGCGACCACGAGAGTTTTGATTTTTCAACAATTGCTATAGTTTTGACTGTTCCAGAATGTCATATAATTGGAATCAAAGCATATGCAGCTTTTTCATACTTTCTTTTTCTACTTAGCATATGCATTTAAGATTCATCCATGTATTTTTTGTGCCTTGATAGCTTATTTCTTTCTATCATTGCAACTATTCCATTTTGTGTATGTAGCATAATTTGTTTATCCATTCACCAATTAAAATATATCTTGATTGCTTACAGTATTTGGAGATTATGAATAAAGCTGCTATAAACATTCATGTCCAGGTTTTTGTGTGGGCATAAGATTTCAAATCCCTAAATTTTTGCTGGTTAGACCTGCTTCTAACTTCATCCTGACCTCTGTTTCCTTCAGTTTCCTGCAGAATCTTTAGGGTGAACTGCAGCCATGGTCTCCTCAACCTATTCAGAGATGGAGATCTGCTATTGCTTGTCCCATTATCCCCATTCATCTAGAAGCACCATAGATGTCCTGATGGGCCTCCTCCATTCCTTCAGAAAGTATTTGGGATTCCTGCTCAATGTGTTATATACCATGGTGAATCCCAGGCCAAATGTAGCACCGAAACAGCTTTGCTAATCATTGGTTTGTTTTGGGAAGAGTGACTTCCAACTAGACTTCTTATATTCAATGATTCTTAGTCACCAAATTGTAGTCAATTGCCTAAATCCCAGTCTCTTGGCCCCTACCACAATTGTCTTCCTTTTACCATTCTTTTCTTCTTCCAGTATCTTTTTTGCATTATTTCTCCTTTACCATTGACCTTTTGGTCATCAATTATTTTTGTGCATGACACACTTCTAGGAAGCCCTAGTTCTACAATAAATAAACCCTTTTCTGTCACCACATTCTAAGACAGAAAAGACCTAATACATTCCCACCATCGATAACCAGGTTCTCTCCCTATAGATGTTATTTTTTTGTGTGTGCATGTTGTTGTTTTTTTTCCTCCATTACCCTCATATTTTATTAAGTTAGAACAAAGCTATGATTTTTTTCTATCTTCAATTGCATTCAAACTTATAGGTGTTTAAATTAACAGACCTGATTTCAAATTCTAGCAGTGCATTTTATTAGTTGGGTAATCTTGGGCAATGTATGGAACTTATCCAACCTTCATTTTTTCTTGTGAAAAATAAAGATACCATCCATTTTATAAGATTTTATGAAAGTTAAATATGCAAATCTCCAATAATGCCTGTGAAAGTTATTTTAAAAAGTATTAGTTCTTTTTCATTTGACTTTACAACATAGTTTCATTTTCCAACATTCTTATCAAACCCTTTTCTTACTTGTCTTCTCATGACTGTAATATCTAAGGAGAGTGGGTGAAAGTAACTTCAGAATGAAGATTTGCTAGAACTTTTAAGTGTGTTGTCTTGCTAAAAGATAGATTGCTTTGTATTTAAAGGCATATTGTAAGCTTTAAAATCTTACCACATAGAAAATTGACAACCCATTAATATTCAGTAGATTTAATACTGAATATACACACATGCAACACATACTGCAGGCCAACTCAATGCTAAGTACATTAAAATATATTATTTATATTTTGTTGCTAATAGTGTCAATGACAACTGTTTGACATTTAATGTGCACCTACTGTGTGCCAGACACCAGATGTTAATGTATTATTTAATATAACTATTATAATTCTATGCATAGGTAAACTCTTTAATTTGCTCAACACCACAAAGTCAATAAGCAACAGAATTTATTAGCACAGAGCCATGCACATAGTACATGTTCAATAAATATTTGCTAAATCTATTGCTGAAAGTGCTGGGATTACATGTAAAGACCGGCTCTCTCCATTTCCATATTCTTATACTTATTTTGTTATAAAATCTTCCAAGGAGTTCTTTCTAACTATACTATTTCAAAATTTGAACATAACAGTTCCAGGGCACATGGCTTACCAAGATTTGATTTTCTGTTGCAGATGACAGTGGAGCAGTAGCAAAGGGTCAGTTAGGATGAGAGTTCAGAAAAATCTCTTGTCAACTCTCACTGCTGTTCCGCCTCTGTGCTGGAGAATTCTAATATTTCCTGAAGATAACAATGACATGTAAAATCCTTGAACAATGATTATGACCTGAAGTGACCCTTTCAAAACATTTTTTGAAATGTGCCATAAAGATGAATATCTTCTCTTTCTACATCTATGATGTGAGCATTTTTGGTATTAAAGAGAGTGATTAACAACAACAGGAAGATTAGCTGTGGTCCCTCACACATGTCACCTCTGTAATTTAACCCATTAGTAATCCTGTTTATTTCATATGAGCATCCAGATTTAAAGGGATGAAAATGTAGGTTTAAATGATGAAACTAGAAATTGAGACTGGTTCTACATTTACTTTCAGGTGTATGTTACTCTGAGGAACAGTTGGGGCTCAGGCAAAGGGGAGTAGATGGGTATGTGCTTCCCCTTTGAAACTTTTACATAATTCAAAAGCCTGTCCATCCCTATTGACGATACATGTGATCTGCCACTTATGATGGGTTAGGTCCCAATATACCCATCATAAATTGAAACTATTTGAAGTCAAAATACATTTAATACACTTTGTCTTCCAAACATCATAGTTTAATTTAGCCTTGCCTACCTTAAATGTGCTTAGAACACTAACAGCCTATAGTTGGGCTTCCACACCATGGTAAAGTAAAAAAAAAGAAAAAAATCCTAAGAACAACTGTAAGTCGCGGACTGTCTGTACATTCAGTCGTGTCCTTTTCTTCAACCAACAATCATTTGCATACAAAGACTGGGAACCAGGCAATTCACCTTGGCCCTGCCTGAACATGGGCTTCTATTTCTGTTCTCTGTCAAACAGATTTTGCGCTCTATCTACAATTCAAGCATTGCCTTTCTTAGGAACTTTCAGCATACTTATCTAAATTATGCCTTCTATTATGTGTTTTATTGTCGCATCCTGCATGACAAAAGTTGTGGGGAGCAAGGAGGGCAGTGCAGGGTTAAGAAACACAGTAACCAAGAGTAAGGTGCAAGCGGGGCCAAGGGGCTCCAGCCTCAAAGGACTGAGAGCCCCAAATTGGGCCAACACATAGCTTTTATTAGTTAGGTGAGGAAGTAAAGGAAGTAAAGCTTGTCAATCTCAAGATCTGTGAATCCCATACATTATAATAGGAAACTGATTCAAACCAATCACCCTTGCCTGTAGGCAAGGGAATCATAAGTCTCAGGATGTATATACCTCCCCAAGGGACAAAACCATTATGCATATGAATAGACGGAGAGCACATTATTGAGTCACTTCCCCTGCACGTTGTGGGAAGGAATGCAGCCATGGAGGCAGAGGCTCTCCTTAGCTGGAGGAAGACGGGGGGGTAAGGGGGGTTGTGCCCACCTCTATCGGCCCCGCAAGTTCCCCAGATGGTCCCCACGTGGCTGTGTCTGGCTTGGGTTGTGCCCTCCCACCCCACCCCACCCACTCCATGGGGAATCTTACCCGTCATTGACTAATCAGCCATCTTTTGGAGCCAAACAGGGAGACATAAGGTGTAAGCACAAAGGTGAAGCAAAGTTCCTGAAAGAATCCGTTTCACAGACTGTCCTTTCTTTGGGGGCAGGTACGAGGAGACAGACAGGTAGGCTGCTGCGTGGCAACATTTCATGTAAAACACCTAAACTGCATGAGAAAGCTTCAGCATTCCAGAGGCAAGAGTGTGGGGAAGATAAAGGGCATGTCTGGGCAGTAGATGACCCTTTAGAAAGAGGGACAATAAGGCCCACTCCAAGAAGGGCTAGTTCTTTATACCTACTGTTTGGGGCCAATCATGGGAAGAATTTCATGGACAAGGGAGTCTCTTAAAATTTCAGGCCATTTAGAAAACGTAAGCCTCAGAACCCAAATCACTGGGAATATACACTTATTAGCAATCTCTTTTTTTTCCTTGTTTTTAAAACTATATGTGTAAAGTCTGAAACATTTCAAGTTGATGGGATGTTATAGAGACCCAGGCATGTACTCACTTTTAATTAATTAGTTTTGGATAAAATCCAGGACCAAATACATCTGAGAATAACTACTGGTTCCTGTTTCTTGCTTTTCAAAAATGTTGGAATTTATATCTTAAGAATTCCCCAATTTCCTAGCAGGATTTATAACCCATAATACATAAAGGAAATGATTGGTAATTTGAGAATAGAAGAATAAAATGAGAGCTAGCATACAACTACTATAATCTATACATTATACTACAGTGTTACATGTATAAACTTATCTATTCTCATTGAATCTTATGAATTGGTCCTTTTACTATATCGGCATTAAAGATGGGAAAAACTGAGGCACAGATAGGTTAAATAACTTGCCCAAGATCATAATGCTACTAAAAGAACAAAATTGTAATGCAAACCTAGATGATCTGACAGGTAACACTATATTACCTGTCAAATATTTTTATGACACAGAACAATATAAACAAACTCAAATGACTGAAGACAAAGTAGGAAATTGTAATCACAACACAATGATAGATAAAAGACTAATTTCATTATCTTAATATAACTTATGTAAATCAATAAGAGAAAATATAAATATAAACAACGCAAGATAAAATATGGATTGGATAAAAGATGTAAATAATTTAACATTTACAGAACAATGGCAAATAAGCATATGAAAAGAGCCACTAAAGGAATGCAAAGCAGAACAACAGAAAAAGAAGAATTTTTCTTCCATCACAAAAATAACAATAACGAAAGCTTAATGATTCCCAGTACCAGGGAGTGTGTGGGAAGACAATGACACTCATAAAAGTTGATGGGAGTGTAAATTGGTGAAAAATTTCTGGAGGCCAATTTGTCAACGTCTTTTAAAATAAAAATACATATTGACCAGCAGCCAGAAATTTGTTTTTCCAACTCATCTTACACAATATTGTCAATGTGATATATGAGACATGTTCATCACAGCAGAAACCTGGAAACTATTAAACTGTGAATAATTAGGTTTCTGAAATTATTACATAGATTCACTGGAACACTATTAAGTTGTTTCAATTTAGCCAACATACACGATCTTTTAGAGAAACAAGTAGTTTTTATTTTTAAAAGCAGAGAACAGTGATTGTAGCATGCTACCTTTTGTATAATTTCCCCATATTAATGAATCTAATAATAGATTTTAAAATGGAAAGGAAATCCCGTAGATCTGAGAGCACTTGAGCAGGGTACTGACCTATGTTCACATCTGTTCGGCTTGCACAGGTAGTGCTGCTCTCCTGGCTGTAACTGGAGTCCATCTGCCATCTGGGCTGACCATTCAAAGGTCGGCATCATGACAGGACCCTTCTCAAGAGGTCTTGGATAAAATCTAGATAAGATGATTGTCTCTGGCCAACAGACTTCCAGGTAGTATGACCCACTGAGGATCAAAGGCCTTGTATGTGCACCCTTGCTCAGTCAAGTCAGATTTTAGACATGATTTCTGAGCACTGGATGTGCTCTCTGGCCCCATTTGTCAGAGGGCAGCCTTTCCACTTTCTTAGTTTCCTCAGTCCCAGAGTCTTAGTCCTTCTAGACCCGTCTTCTTCATTTTCTCACCTGTTTATTGTAATGAGATCCCGTCTGACTTCTTTCTGAGTCTGCCAGAGAACGGACTTTCTGGTTTTACTAACGGTGGTCATGGACAGTGAATGGGGCATTCTTAAGAGCTATGCAGACGTGAAGTAAGATAGCCTAAGCTGGAAACAGTTAAGGTATCCCTTAACACAATACAGATTTATTTATTTTTAGGTCCCTTGTCCATTATGATCCAGTGTGGAGGTGGGGGTGGTGGGGTAGGAGTCTTGGCTCCACTCAATCATTCAGCTTCTCCTCTGATGAGGTCCCATTATATCTTGACTGCACTGCCTGGATGTCATGATATCTTCAAGTCCATGGCGAGGAAGAGAGGGTTAGAGAATCATGACTTTCAAATGCTTCAGCCTGAACTAATGAAGGTTACTTCCATACCAGTCAGAAAAAACCACGTGGGCCTGCTTAACCGCAAAGGGATGGAAAAATACAACCCTCTATATCCTGGAAAGAGAAGAACACAGCATAAGGGTGAGCACCAGAAGTCACCTTCCAAATGTGGCCTATCCCACAAACTCTCACCTTTGCCTTTGGATGAGTAACAGAGATGTGCTCTGGGGCCTAAGAGTGAGAGAAGCTTTCTCCATATTAGGACCCAGTGTAAAATGTCAGAGAGCAGAATACCTTTTATACTCAGCCAGTCTTGGGATGTAATACCTGCACACCAGCCGAGAGAACTGCTTTGGATGAGTAAGTGTGTGGCCTTTAGTGCCAGACTGTCTGGGCTTGAATCCCAGCTCTTGTGCTTGCAAGCAACTGTGGGAAATTACAAACCTCTTTGTGCCTTGGAGTCCTTATCTGTACAATGAGGAACATGAGATTAACCTCTGAGGGTTGTGAGACTTAAATTAATACATGTGAATTGCATTAAATACTCTCTAGTACATACTAAACTTTATATAATAATTAGTTATAGTAGTAATTGTTATTAATTAATTAACTAATCTATTTAAAGCTACTATACCAGGCCCCTGCTTAGAAGAACTCTGGGAAGAGAGATTATCTCTCTCTATAAGGTGATAGCTGCCCTATTTCTGCAGAACACATTTTTTTTGAGAGGTACATAGTCATTACCATTTTATTATTTATATTTTTTATCTTCTTTTGTTTGTTTTCCCCCTTCTTCCTCTTAAAGAAGTCCTTTTTACGTTTCTTATAATACTGGCTTGGTGGAGATGAATTCCTTTAGCTTTTTTCTTGTCTGGGAAGATATTTATCTATCCTACAATTTTAAATGATAGGTTTGCTGGGTGGGGAAGTCTTGGTTGTAGGTTCTTACTTTTCATCACTTTGAATATTTCCTGCCACTCCCTTCTGGCCTGCAAAATTGCCATTGAGAAATCAGCTGACAGACTTTTGGGAGCTCCCTTATAAATTGTCTTTCTCTTGCTGCTTTTAGGATTTCTCTCTTTGCCTTTAACCTTTGCCATTTTAATGACATGTCTTGGTGTGGGTCTGTTTGAGTTTGTCTTGTTTGGGACTCTGCACTTCCTAAACTTGTATGTCTGTATCCTTTGTCAGGTTAGGGAAGTTTTCAGTCATTATTTCTTCAACCAGGTTCTTGATCCCTTGCTCCCACTCTTCTCCATCTGGTACTCCTATGATGTGAATGTTGTTAATGTTTGATGTTGTTCCAAAAGTCTATCTTCATTTTTCACATTCCTTTTTTTTCTTTTTGTTGTTCCAGTTGGGAGTTTTCTGCTACTTTGTCTTCTAAATCACTGACTCAATCCCCTGCTTCATCTAATCTGCTGTTGATTACTTCTAGTGTATTCTTCATTTCAGTTGTTGTATTCTTTATTTCTGACTGGATCTTTTTTGCTTTCTATTCCCTTCTTTATGCTTACTATCTCTTTGTTGAAGTGCTCACTAAGCTCATTAAGCATGCTAATAGCCAGTGTTTTAAACTCTGTTTCTGGTAGGTTGGTTGTCTCCATTTCATTCAGTTCTTTCTCTTGTTCTTTAATTTGGGACATGTTTCTTTGTTTCCTCATTCTGGCTGCCTCTCTGTGTTTGCTTCTATGTATTAGGTAGATCTCCTATGTCTCTCAGTCTTTGCTGGGTGGCCTTAAGTAGTTTGTGTCCTGTGTGGTCCAGTGGTGCAGTCCCCCATAGTCTTCTGTGTGTGTGTTCCATGAGTGTCCCTTGCGTGTTGTGTATGTATTTTTTTTTGTAGTTGAGCCTTGATTGCTTTTGAGAGTCAGTGGGTGGGATTGACTCCCAGGCTGACTGGCTGTGCAGATTGACTATGCCCACAGTGTATGAGCTGCTGTGTGGGGGCTGACTCCTCAGTGGGGGATTCACCACAGTGAGTTCTTGTGCCTGTTGAGGACACCCTTTGGGTGTGCTGCTTGTGGTGCTAACCAGGTAGTGCTCTGTTGTGGTCTGAAATCACCCTCTGGGTATGTTGTTTCTGGTGTCTTTTGGGAGGGGCTTCCATGCAGGCCAATTTCAGCCTTGCCTCTGACCAGCCGGGGCTACCTAGTAGGAGCCACAATGCTGTATGTGGTAGATTGCTGCCTGAGCTAGACCTGGAGGTGTGTGAGGGTGGCCTTACTGTGAACTGAACTGCCACGAGTATTGGGCCCGAGGCAGCTTAGCAAAAGACTTGGGGCCCCTGTAAGCATGTTGCCACCTGTTGGCTGCCTGTGAATCTCAGGTGTTAAAAAGCCGTCTTATGTGGGTAGGGCTGGGCTGGTTGATGTGGCATTAAATGTGTCTCATCTATGCAGCAATTAGCTGGGTGGGGCAGGGTCCCAGGGAGTCACAAGGTGTGGCCACTAATTTCCACAAAGTCGATAAAGATTCAGCTATTGCTCCAGTGCTGAGCCCATAATCATTTTGCAAAATTCCCGAGCCCACCATAGCCAGCCACTGCTCACCTTGGTCCTGCAGATCCCTGAGAGTTTCCCAAGAGAGACTGCAACACTAGTTGTGGTTAACTATCCACCACCAAAAGTTCTCCAGACTGCTGCAGGTCTTCCACTGCTGTAAAAGGTTTTTGTACCTTTTGGGCTGGGGCGAGCTACTTAGGAGCTGAGAGTGCCCCAGGCAATGCAGCAACAGCTAGGCGGGGATGGCTTCCAGGAATTCACGGGGTTTGGGCTCTGATCTTTACAAATTCAATGCAGATTTGGTTTTTGCACCAGTGCTGGGGCCCATGACCACTTTGCAAAATGCCCTGAGAATACCCTGGCCAGCCACCATTTACCTCAGCCCCACAGATCTCTGAGAACCACCCAAGAGAGGCTGCAGCTCAAGTTGTGACTAACTGCTCTCCACAGAGAGTTCCCTCAGAGCACTTTTCTTGACTCAGGGTAACCAGAGGCTGACATGTCCCCAGGACGCAGGACAGGGAGTACTCAGACTGCCCAGTTAAACGTGCAATGTGAAGAGCTACTTGACCACAAAGATGGTGATTAGGACCCCCAGAGCTGGATGGCCTATATTTCACTACAGACATACTGTGGCAGGGATAGCAACTGAAATTGGGAAGGGTCAGCCATGGGGCGAAAGCAAGCTCCTTGTCTCTCCATTTTTCCAGCCATACTGACCAGGGCTAAGTCTGATCAGCCTCCCAAAAGCCATTTGATATCAGAGCAAGGATTTCAAAGAGGGAAAGAAAGCATTCTTGAAGAGAGTGATTTGAGTCTCAAATACATCTAATTTTTAAATGAAAAGGCTTGTGACTATATCTCTTGGCAATGAAAGGAGATTCAGATTATTTATAGTATATAGTCAACTAAATATAATAATTGGATGGGTAGATGCAACATTTTCTTTTTATGTTTCAATATTTTAATTTCATTTAATATAGGTACTACTTTTCTTGAACCTCATCAATTTAATGTATAATTTTTTAAATTAAATTTATTGGAGTGAAAATGGTTAGTAAAATTACACAGGTTTCAAGTGTACGACTCTGTAATACATCATCTATATATCACATTGTTTGCTCACCACCCACAGTCAGTTCTCCTGTCACCATATATTTGACCCCCTTTACCCTCTTCTACCATCCTCCCTCCCCCCTTACCCTCTGGTAAGCACTAAACTATTGTCTGTGTCTATGAGTTTTTGTTTCTTTATTTGTTTGTCTTGTTCCTTTGTTGCTTTCAGTTTTATATCCCACATATGAGTGAAGTCATATGGTTCTCAACTTTGTCTGTCTGACTTATTTCACTTAGCATAATAATCTCAAGATCCATCCATGTTGTCTCAAATGGCAATATTTCATCTTTGCTTATGGCAGAATAGTATCCCGCTGTATATATATACTATATCTTCTTTATCCAGTCATCTAAGGACACTTTGGCTGTATAATTTTTATATAACCTGACAGTAGAAAACATTCTTTCACTGTCTTTGTGATTTTCTTCTTCAATCAATTCATTGTTTTGAAATAATTTGTTAACTATCCCAAATACCATGGTATTATCTTTGACTACAGAATCAGGTGACTCCCAAAGGATCCCAGGGGCTCCTGGTGGCCCATGTCACATTGTTTGTTTATTTTTATGTTTTATTTTGTGTTTTGTTATTTTACTCTTTAACTGAACAAAACTTAATAATTGTTAAGCAAGAATAACTTAAACAAACAAACAAACAAACAAAAACCATACTTCAACAAAGTGTGGTGGGGATACTTGTTGACACTAAATGGCATAATGATTTCATTGATTTCATGCACACTTAAAAAGCTTAGGTTTCCTCTCAGTCTTGGGGGTCATTTCTCTTCCCTGGAAGAATGCACTCAGGTGCAATCTAATTTTAATATCACATCACCTTCTCTAATCCTTCTAATCACTGACTTTTCTCTCAACTGGAATCTCTTGCTCTTGTCTAACCTATATCTTCAAGGGTATCTCGCAGTCAAACTAAATGATGAATATTTTCATCTGTGCCTCTGAGTTTCCTCTCTCAAAATAGTGGGACAACATGCAGACATTATTATTATTTTTAATAAACAGAGGGTTTGTTTCATTTGATCTCTTTTAAATACTATCCTTCAAATTCCATAAAGACATAAATACAAAAGTTCAAATAATTATAATTTCCCATTGCTTCTTTCTTCAAAGGCATGAAGCACCATCTGTAGTTTTACTGCCATCATTCTAATCTCCAATTTCTGCTAATCTGAGATTCCTTTAAAAAAATCAATTAGCAGGGATTAATTAAAGGGATAACTATTGGATCTCAGGATAACTTCAAGCATTGTGCGGCCAGAAAGTAGATACAACATTAAGTTTTAAACTCAGTTTTTGCCATAAAATGGTGAATGGGTCAAGTAATAAGTTTAATATAGTAAAATCAAAAGACAACAGAGGTAATCATTCAGCGAAATCATGCTTATGTTCACTCCTTTGTTTAGCCTTGGCCTGGCCCTTGCTCCAGATAATTCATTTTAAGGATACATTTTGTGGATTTGGAAGAAGAAAAAGGATGTAGGGGTCTAGTTGCTTAAAACTGTTTCTTGGAATTCAGCTGATAAATACTAGCAAGTGGAATGAATGTAAGTGAGTAGAATATGTTTTACAATATTTAGCATGAATAGGTGCCTGAGCATAAAAAATAATGTTTGAAAATATGCGTTTTTTTAAGCAGTGGAAGCACCTAAGAAAATTTAGAGGATTTTGTTATTGTTTTATAAAGATATTCAAGCCATTAAAGAAAAAGCAATCTACAAACTATTCAATCATAAGCTTAGCACAGTCATACACATGTACAAGTCATGAGAAATATCAGGAACCATTCTCACAATTACCTCCTTTCTGTTGAATGTTTTGATTTGTTGGAACTTTTTTTTAATGGGTGATTTTGATGTGGGAATGGAAAATAATTTAAATGGTAATGTGTTTTGCAAAAGTGCCTCTTTACCTCAGCTGCATCTATGAAAGATTCCTCATTCAAACAGTGTTATATTCTCAATACTTGTTAATGCCCCTCCATTCCACTGGAAAATTTTCAAAATAAACATTGCTGGCTGTCTGATATCAGCAGGTTTTTGGTGATACCTACTTCAGGTTAGCAAAATTCTTACATTATTTTTGCAGCTTTGAATCTATAATTTTATAACTGGAAAGAATGTTATATATCTGGTAGAAACCTTTCATATAAAGTTTAAAGAAAGTGGCACAGATTTTGAGTGACTTAATCAAGGTCGCTCAGAAACTCTAGGGCATAAATAGTGCTAAAATCTAGCTATGTGGTCTCCCTCCAATCCAGCTCTGACTAAGATGTACCGTCATCGCCTGTTTGTGTCCTGAAATTTGTGGTCATGTTCCTGCAGAAAAAAATATATAATTTGATTATTTGGTAAATCAAACTTCTGACCTGTTGTAGATACCTAGATGGAACCTGAAATATAACATGTGCTTTTGTTAGGGTGATTTGGGTTTAGTGACTACTTTTCCAGGTAGATAAAGTTCTGAGAGTTGTGGGTATAACAACAAAGTCTTGCAAGGGACTGATGGAAGAAGGGAATGGAATTCCATTTGCAAATTTCATGGGGAAAAGGTGATAATAGAGAAAAGTAAGAAAAATGCAGTAAAATCCCACATAATATCCCATGCTAAATGCAAGCTCCCACACCATATCTGGCTAAATTCCAGCTTAATTGACTGTAACATTTTACTGTGCAAGCATATCCCCAATATTAAAAGAGAGGTGATTAAGAAAACATTTCTCTTTACACAAATTTCTTTGGCATCAGTTTTGAGGACTCCATCACAAAATGTCAAATCTCTTTCTACTTGGCACAAAAATACAATTTATGTCCCATTATATAATCTGTATTGTATTATAAATGGATGTTTTCTATGTGGATTTTCTGAGATATGAGAAGATCTGGGAAGTTTTTTCCATTGAGTCTAAAATCTATTTGCTGTAAAGGAAGGCGAAGAAAACATTTTAATCTTATGAAGGGAAAACATAAACATTTTTATTATGTATTATGAGCTGGATAGCTTAAAGAATATGAACAGGTTTATAGATACCTATTTATCAATAATCTTCCAAGAGGAAATTCAGGATGAAGGAAGGGAAGAAATTGACTAATGCTGACAGTTACCGATACCAAATAAAGTGGCATTACTTTTAGCAGTGTCCAGTTCCGTCATCTGGGGTTCCAACATGACCTCTCCCACTTCTTCCATGAAAGAATCTGCAAGTGTAAGATGGCCAAAAGGACGAATGTGAAATGACTTGAGGACAAATGTGATTGGGGAAGCAAACACATATTCTGTCCTTTGGCAAAACATCAAAAATAACTATTTTCAATGATTTAAAGCAGTGAAGCAGAGGGAGGATAACAGTGATCATTGTATAAAGAATAATGTGAAGGCAAACAAAGACGTATATCTAATCCTCCACCGTATTTCATGGTAATGATACATATGCACCCACTTTCACCTGCTGTAATGTTGTTATACTTGGGCAAATTCATCACAGCTGTCAGTGTGAAGTGTTACTCTCCTTCTTCACCTGTCTTCAACACTTAGCTACATTCCCCAATTCTGATAGATCATTTCAGACTGAAAATTATTTTGAGGTTTAAACAAAAACCAGCAGTTCTTTAATTATAGGCCTGGAGTAATTTTATTTTTATATAATTAAATCACCCAATAATTTATAATACTAATATTTAACATAATTTATCTGTAAACTCATTTCATTGAACGAAAGTACAAATTATAATACATTTCATAAGAATGCTAATGTAGACAATACATTTTATTATGAAGTTTTCACTAACTTATCAGAAACACAGAAAATGTGTAGTAAAATTATATTTATGTATTTATGCATAATATAGATGTACAATAACAGATATTTTAGTACTGCCAGTTTTATTTTAATAAAAAAAGTGACTTAAAATTGAAATCTAGACAATAATTTTTATATTCGAGCTACATCTCATTTTAGTGGTGGGATCAAACCCTAATAGTATTCTTATTTTTAAGAGCTTTTAGAGAAAAGATATTGCAATTTTCCACAATAACCTATTCCAGAAAGTAAGAGAATGCTAATGATTTATATCTTTCAGTACATAGTAAATTTCCTTTGTACAAACTGCATATTCAAAAATAATTCTTGACTACAACTAAATTTCTACACTAAATTCATTCATAATACTTTAAATAACACTTTAATAAAGTATTATTAAACCCCTAACCTCTATTCAGTCATTTATTTATTTATTCATTATTTATTGAGCATTTACATGGTGTAAGGAATTCAGTTGTGCCTTAGGGGTATAAATATGAATAAGATGGGTATAAATATAAATATTCATATATGAATAAATAAGGTCCTGTCTTCAGTTCTCTCAGATGAGTAGAGGGTTGAAAAATTCTAGAAGATAGATAAATACAGTACAGTTTGTCAAGTTCGGTGCAAATGTGGGTATTCCTACCATCCGAAAGGTTCAAGAGAAGCTTTTTGGAGGAATTAGGGAAAATGATCATAGGAACTATAAAGTCTCAGGACTCCTGGGTTTCTAAATTAAGATGGAACAAAAGTAAAGGCATGTAACTGTAATAACAAGAAGAATAAAATAAGTACAGTGATGCTAATCAAAGGAATATGAAGTGGTAATGGGGAGACTTAGAATCTGAATCTACTTCTGGAGATTGGGGTAGATTTTATAAGAGAACTGGCATTTCATCTAAGTGGTAAGTAGAACATTGTCTGTGGAGCAGTGGAGTAATTATTTCATACCTAGGAAATAATTAGCAAAGGCACGGAGAAACCAGACTGAATAGCACATTGATACAAGGTCTGCTCTCCAATGAGACTGTCAGACCATGTTGCATGCAGAACTAACCAGCATGGAGAAGCAACCCCAGGGCTGTAAGTCGCAGCTGACTCTTCTTGTTTTAATTTATTCCAGCTCAGGGTAGCTTCCAGAGTGTGTGCAGAAGGTGCAAACTGCGTGGAATCTTTGTTTCCCACAGTGAGTGCTCTTGGAGCATGAGGAAAAAGGCTTCTCTTTTGTTTCATAGTGTCTAATTGGTTTCTGTAAGAGCCCCTGCTTCCTTCTGGCTCGATTTCATTGGGTCTTACCTGATGTTCATCCCACTAAAGCCACACCTCTTTCTTTCTTTCTTACATTTGAAAAGAGTATTCCTTCCTCATGGCCTTTCTACTTGCAGTTGCTTCAGCCTCATTTGCATTTTCCCCAGCACTTTGATTAACTGTCTTCTCACCATTCAGGCTTCAATTAAAATGACATTCACTTTACCATAGACACTTTCGTAGAACAATGTTCATCAATCTCCTCCGCCTCTTTTCTAACACGACTTGTGTTGTTATTTACTCACAATCCTGCTTTACCCCTTCCTTAGACTGTTCACTCTGTGATATTATCAAACCTTTTAGCTTGTGTACTTGTTTATGTTTTATCTTCCATATCTATTATACAGACTCTCTGTGGGTGTGGCCTTCTCGGGCTCATTCACCATTGCATGTCCGACATTTAACCCGGGGTAGTCCCTCCATAAACTCATATTGGATAAATGAATGAATGAATCAAAATCAGTTGGCTTCAACTCTCTCAAACCATCTCTGCTCCCTATCCAGAAAATTCAGGCCCAAAGAGTCTCCTCTACCCCACCACACCCCAAGGAAATGACAATAGATGAATTGGCAAATATTCTCAAATTTTTCATAAGGCCCTAAGTGTATTTTTGAAAAGTAAAGTTGAATTAAAAAGGACAGAAATGCTAACATGATGCTTTTATTTAAAGAGAAAATAGCTAACTAAGTTTGAGCTTTAATGGTCCAGTGAGGTGGTCTCTTAGGCAGTAGAAATTCAGGAGCCTGAAGAGTGATTCAACCTTCTCCCCTCCTTAGTGACGTTTTGTGTAGCAACTTGCTGTAGACCTCTATGAGGTCCATGCTTTGGGCCCCATCCAAGCAGTTTCACTGTTGAGCATCTTTCTCTTTGAAATCAAGCTGCAAGTAGACTTGCCCTCAGGCTTGTACACTCTGGGTCTCTGGTCTGATGAGCTCTTAATTGCCCTTGGGCGTGGGTCTTTCTTTCTTTTTCTTCAGGATAGTGCATATGCACTAGCGCTATGGCCAGCCCAAAAGCTCTATGGACTCATCCTGTAAAATCCAAGAAGATTAGTAGTGATTATTACATCACACCTTCCTTGTCTCTTTTCGTTCAAACTGGCAGTGTCTGTGCTGGTATGACCCCATATTCCTGACTTCTGTAGAGAGGGCTGATTAAGTTCTTGGCCTCTTTATCAAATAATTGATCATTCAGCCACACCCTTAGTGTTCTCTTCAAAACAATATTTCTTATTTTTTGCTGTTTGTATAGGCTGAGAATTTTCTAGATCTTCAAGTTTGAGTTTCTTTTTACTTAACAAATTTTTCTTCAGTTCATCTTCTGCCTTTTGCAGTTTTCTATACTCATGCAGGAGGTAACCAGACTGAATCATAACCACTCCTTCAACACTTTGCTTATAAATCTCCTCAGCTATATATTCAATTTTATTGCTCATAAGTTCCATCTTCCACAAAATGCTAGAACATGGTTCAGCCATGTCCTTTACCACTTTCTAAAAAGAATCACTTTCCCCCCAGTTTTCAATAATATTTCGAACTGATACCTCACTAGAATTACTTTTAATATCTATATTTCTTCCAGTGTCTACCCATTACCCAGTTTCATAGCTACTTCCGCATGTTCAGGCATTTGTTACAGCAGCACCCCACTTCTCTGTACAAAATCTGTCTTAGACAAGTCTGGCTGCCATAACAAAATACCATAGACTAGGTCACTTACAAAACAAAAATTTTATTTTTTCACAGTTCGAGAGGCTGGGAAGTCCAAGATCAAGGTGCCAGGATGGTCAAATTCTGGTGAGAGCTCTCTTCCTGGATTGTAGACAGCTACTTTCTCATTATCTCCTCACGTGACAGAGAAAAAGAGAGCAAACACTCCAGTGTCTTTTCTCACTAGTCCCATCAAATCAGGGCCGTCGTGACTTTATCTAACCCTAATTACCTGCCAAAGGCCCCATCTCCAAATACTATCATACTGGGGGTTAACCCTCAACATATGAATGTATTGATGGAGACACAAACATTAATTCTGTAGCACTTCTCAAACTCAATGTCATATTCTACTCTTCACCACCAAACATATTGGGTTTTTGGTTCCTTTTTATTATACTCTGAGCTGGACTCTAAATATCTAGGAACAGAAGAAAAATGCTGCCCTCAGATAGTCATGAATTGAAACCCCACTTTTGCTATTAACTGGTGAGAAGTTAGGTGAGTTGCTTATGCTCATCAGTGTCTATTTTCTCTTCTAGAAAATGGAAATGCTCCCAGCTACATCACACTGTTGTTTAAATAATTAAGAAATAATATATCTCATCTACACAGAGTCCGTGATAAATGGAATTTCTATTTAGCATTATTTAGCACAACTCATGGCTGTACTATCTCCCTTTCAGAATAAAAGTTGTTTGAGATCAGAGACTTCATATTTATCTACAAAGCTGATAGTCATCCCAGCTAGCACTTAACAGTTAGGGTCAGGGACTACTTGTATATATTAAGGATGGGATATTTATGGAAGTTTCTCAGACAAAAAGGGGCTTCTTCCTTGCCGACATGGATGTGAATGGCACAGGACCACAGGTGATGGGGAAGGGCCGACATGACCCAAGGTATGAGTAAGACTGGATGAAGTCAGGCTGCCGTTGTGGACGAAAGCATAGTGGAGTTAAAAAACAGAATCAATAGAGCAAAAATCAATCTGCACAATCAAGGAGTGAAGGTGGGGCTGAAGTCCTTGTGTTTGGCCGAAGGGGTCATCAAGACAAGATGAGGGTGTGAAAGGAAATAGATTCATGCCAGTTATATCCCGATTTCCCCCAAGCCCAGATCACCCTTTGTCTTCCTGTTCTGTCCAAGGCAGCATATTTGTACAAGTGATAGCTAAGTATTCCTGGACATGCAGCCCTCAGGTTCCCAGAAGTAGATCAGAGGAGGAAGACAAATGAGATCAGGATATTTACTCCTCTGGCTTCCATGTTTTAAGGTTATTTGGGGCTGACTCTGTCCAATATCACAATTTCTACCAAGGCAGCTTGATCTAACCTACTATCTTTCAGGTCCCAATAATTCTCCCTTCTCGGCTGTATCTACCCTTGAATTACCACACTATTTTTTTTGCTGGTTCATCTACCTTCTGCCCATATCTTTGTGAATGAATCCTTGTAATTAAACCATATTTAATAAGCCTAATTTGAGTGTCCCACTATTTCTGGCTGGGAAACTGATAGAGTTGAGGTGATAAGGTTCAAGGAGAAGGCTGCAAACAGAACCTGGAGTGGAGGCCCACTCCTGTGGGGGAGGCCAGTGAGCAAGTGACTGAGAAGCTTATGAGCAAAGGATTAATGGTCATACCAATGATCATGAATTCACAAGGGATCACCACTCAGATCACAGATTACCTTAAATTCCACAAAATCCCATGGGGTGATTTTATTCTTCCACTGCATAATCCTGGAGGACAGAAATCAGGTCTCAATATCCACTGCCTCCCATGAACCTTCTTTCCATAAACACCAGTATCTTCTGGCTCACATCATTGTTATCACTGAAGATTTAGTCACTTAGGGAACTTATCTGAGGGGTAGAATGAGTCTGGATTTGATAATGAGTGATGGATTTAAGAGTCCAGGTTATACTGAGTAAACTATATAACTTTGCTAAGCTTTTGTTTCCTCACCAAAACACGTGTCACATCTGCCACATCTCTAATAGAAAGGGAAGTGTGAACCTACAATGAAATAAAAGATTGAAAAGTGATAAGAAGTAGGTAAACCACAAATGGGTATCAGATATGATGAGTCCAAGCTCTACTGAGATGTGGAATCTACAGAAAGCAGGATGTAGAAGCAGCCCTGATGGGACTCTTTGGCTTGTGGGTTGAGAGGTCTACAGACCCTCAGCACATCTATCCCAGGGAAGGTATAGATGCAGTCTGCTCGAACTAAAGCACTTACAGAGGACCTAGCCATGTACTGGTCGTGTATGTTTCACTGTTAGGAAAGATTTGGGGACTGTGAGTGTGTGTGGGACGGGGCGTGACACACTGACTTTAGGTTCAGACAAACTCTTGTACAGGTTTCTAAAAGCAATATGACTCGAATCGGGGCAAGTCACCTGCCAGTGTAATCATCAGATGTAAATAAAGTGCAACTAACAGTGCCTGCCTCATGGGGGGATTAACTATGCAAAGAGACAATGTCTGTAAAGTCCACCATGGTGTCCATCACAGCGCTGGCACTGTTGAGAGCCTCTCTGTGGTCCCCACAAAACCTCATTTCTCTACAGTGATCCCGGAAAGCTTTTCAAGCTTGATTCACTAGGGAGGGAGAAGCATGGCATCCACCTCCTTTCTTCTCTTACTATAAAGGCACTGGTTAAAAGGGGCAACATTTTAAAAACCTCTTTCCTTCTGATCTGACAGTGAAGCAGAGACGTGGTATGTTCCAACTATGATGAGAGCATTTTTTCCCTCACAGTGATAAATACTTAGGAGACCAATGTTTCAAACAGCAAAAACTTCACTTGGATTTGAAATGTAGTAGTAGATAACAAGAGAGAAAGCAGAAACACTGGAATAGAAGTAAATCCTTATTCTGGAATATACAGAATCCAAACAAGGACAAATGGGCAGGATAATGAAATCAAAGTTGCCTTGGACACATGTCCTTTAAGCAATGGGAAGATATAATTTCCAAGGCCCAACCTCATGAGTCAGATTTTCCTTACTAGACCCCTAGTGAACAACCATCCACACTATCCATCATCTTGTACCATTCACCCACACTTCAACTAAGAGGGTGACATTTAATACAAAATAAGAATGATGATCACAGCAATTTGTACAATTTATTTCTGAAGTCAAGCCGTATTAGTTTAGCCAGTGATTAACTAAAATTTGCTTACCAAAATTGTTTCTATAAAAAGAAAAAAAAGTTACTCTTACTACTATGATCAAGTGTCTTTTCAAATAAACTCCTACCAGTACTGCAAGGGCCAGACTAGCCACAGGTCACCTCAACCTTTATTAGGAAACATCTTCTCATGAAAAATATTCCTCTTTTCTTTAGAATCATGCCAAATTTTCTTCTATTTTTGATTTTTTCAATATTATTTTTTAAAGGAAATGCAGTTTTTTTGGTTTTTAATTTTCAAAATCTGAAAAGCAAACATTTATTTCACATGGTGGTGAATGTAGGAGACCTCAAATCCCCTATATTTATGTTTATTTGGTGAATGACTTGGAAGCTCTGAAATATCCCAAGAAGGCAACACAAGCTGTGTGCATAGCAACAGCCACTGGCACACAAAAAAAATGGAGCTGGGACCAGGGATCTCCACTGACAATGGAACACTTATAAAGAAGATTTGATTTGAGGGAGAAATTATCCTGGTAAAAGAAAGAGTTCAGAATGATCATCTAAATTCAGGAACAAGACATGGAATGTGTATGGCCTTCGTGGTTCTGGAAGAAAATCGTGGGATTTTGGTCATTCGTCCTCATAGGGTCATCAGTGTCACCCAGCCTATGTAAGCCCTCTGGGGACAAAGGAAGGGCGCATACGCAGAAGAACTAAAGCAAAGCACCTCTTTCGATTTGTAGTCCCTTAATTCTAAAGCCTCCCTATAAGGAAACACTTTTAACACATAAGTAAGAATTGATATTTTCTTTGAGTAGTGAAAGTTAGCTTCAGAGGACCAGGATGGCCTGGGCTTTAGTCTGAGTGAGGAAAGAACAGGAGACCAGCAACAAAGAGTAGCAGCTGGAGGTGTCACCAGGGTCCGGGTGCTAGGTTGCTTTGAGTATAAGCAGCCTGGAGGCCTGGGAGGCAGTGCCCCTGCCCCACCCCTGTCTGGACACAATCACTCTTGAAACTTCAGGACCAAACTAGCTAGTTGATGATTACTCAGAAACAGGTAAACATTTCTATAAAGGGCCCAAAGGCAAGTGTTTTCAGCTTTGCAGGTCATACAGTCCATCAAATTACTCAGCTCCACCATTTTAATGCAAACGGTTAAACAAATGAGCATAGCTATGTCCCCATGAAACCTACTTAACACTGAAATTTGACTACCATATAATTTTTGTGTTGTGAACAATTACTCTTCTTTTGATATTTTCTTAAACCACTTAAAAATGTAAAAACCATTCTCAGTTCAAGCGCTGTACAAAAACAGGCAATGGGGCTGGATTCCATCTACCAGCCGTGGTTTGCTGAAGCCTGCACTGTATCATCCACAATCTCGTCGCATTAAAAAATCTTGGATGTGAACCCCCAGAAACAACCACACTCGTGATAGAAGCCTCACCAGCTGTGTCTCCTTCCTTTAATTTTGTTGTTACAGTTCCTACTCAGACTTGGTGGCCATGCTACCTCAATAGACTGCCACCTCCTGAATTCAGGGAAGAGGGCTATTTTAATCATATTTGTATACTGTGTCTGGCATATTGCAGATCTCTTAAATGTCTTTACAATAAATAATAAATTTACTTTCTCCTTTTCGGAGAGATTTCCTTCTTAGTTTTTAAGAATGCCTTCCCACCAAGCCAAGGCTAGAAAGATCTTTCAGACTTGAATTCCTTCTGTAGTCGTCACTTGTATAGCTAGCACAATCACAGGGAGGAAACGAGGGTGTGATGTCCAATTCCTGGTCCAAATATTCTCCCCAGATTCAGCGTGTACCTTTCAAACTTTCCTGTTTATAATTGCCATATAAGTCCTCCTCATTCTCAGTTCTTTGGCTTTGCTGATACGATTTCTTTTGCCTAAAATGCCATCTCCATTTTTTAAACTTCCTCCATGTATTCCCATCAGGTTATTAGTAATACCAGCTTTCCTAAAAGCTCTATAAACTCACTGAATTCTCACCCAGCACTTTATCCAAGCATTTGGCATGTCATGAGAAGATGCTGAAGAAAGTATTGAATGAATTTGAAGAGAATTGTTTCTTATACCTGTTTGTAACCCTAGCACATAACATAGCATCCTCACCAAAATAAATACTAAGGATTGTCAAAGTTAACATTTGATTTTGATTTGATAATGATTTCATTAAAAATATATCAAAAATTCCTAAAAGACAAATGTTACTTCATTTTTCTCAGAATGATGATGTAGCCCCAATAAGCCTTAATGAAATAAACACATAGTAGAACAATTAATGAAGAAATGAATGAATTAATTAAATAATATAGCTGAACACCTCTGGTCTATAAATAAAACTTTTCAGGAAATTGCTCTTTTGTGCTTCAAAAATTGCAAAATATTTTCAGTTTTCTCTTCCTTTCTCACAACACTGGAACCATTTGTATGTCATTACCACTTACAGAAAGAGAAAAGGGAAGTGGTTGCCAAAGAATGTTTCCCTGACTTTTACTTATTTTTCGTGACTTTTCTCCTTTCTGCATTCAGGTGATGCTTCAAGTCTCTCACTGGGGATTTTAAAGCCATACTCATGCCGGTGTCCAATCTGTAATTCCTGTAAAGTCCAAGGAGCTTCACTCACAACACATCTTGCAAAAGCTCACATTCTGGGAAAGCCTGCCAGCCATGATAACATGGCTTCATTTCAACTCCTCTAAAATATTTGGCCTTAGTTGGTGCAATGCATTGTGAAAATTCACTTCAAACCAAAGGGTGTGATAAAGATTCTACCACTAAAATAATTTTTTAAAAAATTATGTCTAGAGAGAAAATACCTTCACAGAGATAAACCACAAGCAGTATTAAAAACATAAACTTCATTCTCTAATGCTTCTGTGACCAGATCCAAAGAAAAACGATACAAATTAAATATCAATAATTAAAATGTCATCACTCATCTTTTATTAAGCAATGACCATTTATCCAGGATTACTTTCCATAAGATGTTTCCTAAAACCAAGAAACTTAAAAAAAATCACTGACATCTCACATTTCTATTATCTTCCATCAAGATCCTCAAGAAAGATGGACCTCAAACCTGGCTAATGACAAAGAAAGGACAGCTAATTAAAGTATGTCTTCAGGCATAATAAGCTAATGTTTTAAAATGCTAATTTAATGTATTCATAGATTTCCAGAACCACCTCATCACCAGCATGCATACTATATTGTGTCAATTTTTAAGTTTATTTTGAGGCTTAATATCTGTTTTGAGGCTTAGCTCTATATACAGATTGTGTGAGATTGCAAAGCTGTGAATTATATATAGCTCCTCCATACAGAGTGATATATTACCCCAGGAGCTGGGCTACATACATTGACTGATAAATATTCAACTGATCATGTAGAAATGAAGAAGGTAATGCTCACCAGACTCTCATATGTAAGCATCACGTTCTCATTTGAGCAATTAAAATAGTAACATTTATGACTTCCTCCTATATATGTATCCATTAAAAGGCTTTGTTTGCAATTAAGAGAATACTCGACGAGCAGAATTGTATATCCTGAGGATGCTTCTTGCTTAATTAACACGAAGTTTAAAGCTTGATGGTCTCATAGTTGATTCTGTACCTCACTGATGTCTCATTTGGCATTGCCGGAATTTATTTTTATTTTTTATTTTTTGGTCATTTCCTTATGGTCATAATTCACAAATAATATTGTCCTAAAAAATACAGGATACACTCAAATTTGTGATGTTTTAATCCGAGAAGGGAAGTAATACCCACTAGACTTCTCCGTATGTCCCCCTGGAAAGAACCTACTCACATGTTCATTGTGGCTTAATCACTAGCAAAGGAGAATTGAGTAGCTATTATTAACTTTGGCCAACATAGCTCAACCTTTGAAGGTGGATTTGTTAACAATGAAGAAGGTGGGGACTGGCTCTTCCTTGGGCAATTAAAAGTGCCACAAGCTGAGAAAGTAAATGCTCATTAAACACATAAGGATTAAATGAACTAGAATATATACATATAGTTAAGTATTATGAAATTATTAAAAATATATTTAGGTCAATACCTTTTGTATATAAATTTGAGAAAAGAAAGTTGTAACAGAAACAAAAACAAAAACAGGTGTTCTAGATTTGTATAATTTTATTTTGTGTGCTTGGAGAAAGTTAAAAAAGCATGCACTCTGACTTAACATGGATTACTTCATTGACTGCTTCACAGGAGGAAGGAATGAATGGCTATGGTTAAGTTTTTCTCCATGTACTTTTGCATTGATTTATAATTTACGATAGCTTTATGTTTACTTTTCCAAATAAAAAATAACTTTTTTTATTAAGAAAGGAGCAATAAACAATGGGACAAACAACATATTAAAAGTAACTATAAAATGCTAACCAATATAAGGATTGATTACTGAGCATGAGTACAAGAGTAGAAGAGGGTGAAAATGTTTTTAAATTTAATGAGCACCTGTTATATGCAAGGAATCACCATGATTAATATGCACATATAATCTTATTATCTCTATGATTATTCTAGAAAGTAAGTGCCACTACATTAAAAGCAAAGCAAAACAAAACAAAACAAAACTGTTTCAGAGAAATAAAGACATTTTCCATGGTCACAGAGTTGAAAATCTGGAATTCAAACTCTGGTCTGAATGATGCCAAGTCTCTCAAACAGGCCATGGTTAATACTTAAGAATTAAAAGTCAAGGGAGATCACTTTGAGCCTGGATGGATGGAGATGGTGTTATGGTAATTTGGTGGTGTTTATGATGGGTCTTGATAGAAGGAAGAAAGGTAGAGACTGGCAACACATTTGTATAAGAGATGAGTTTTAAATAGTCAAGTTAGACAATTTGATAAAGGGCTTGAGAAAAAGTGCATAAAATATGGCAGAAATATAACTTAAAAGTAACTATTAAAAACAGTAGATCTTTCGTTGTTGGCTTACTTTAGCTTAGTTTGGGTTAGTTTTGTTTGCTGAGAAAAGGTTTAATTAGTAAATGCTCTGAAAATTAATAATCAAAAGCTATCTCTGATTTTTAACATTTTCTACTTAAATAATGTAGTCTATGTAAGTAACTCAGAAAATGTAAAATGGCTAAAAAATTAAGATGAAATGTATCAGTGATGTTTACCTTATACAATGTTTTTGTGAAAATCTTTTCAGGGCTTTTCATCTATCCAATATATTTGAGATTAACCTGAATATACTATGTCAACGGTTACATACTTTTCTTTAGCAGTGTGACAATTTTTCTATGCTATTTAATATCTTTATACAACAGCATAATTTTAATATATACATATCCATTATTATAGAAAATTGCTATATCTTGATTTATTGAATAACTATTTTTATGCTTAATTTATCTTCTAAGTTTTCATTTTTAAAATAAAACAAAATAGATGCAAACAAAAATTAAATAATAAAAAACAAAAAATTAGTAAATGGTAGAATGAAATGCTAAAAATATTGTTTAAAATAAGAAAAATTTCCCCTTGTTGCATTAGAATTAGAAATAAATGAAAAAATAGTAAATGGCAATCATCAATAATTACTTATTTATACTGTGAAGGAAATGTCAACTCAACTAGTTTGCTTTTGACCAAATTTCTTTCAGCCAATACATTACAGTTACAGCATGCCTATATATATATTCTGAAGGGATATATATATTTTGAAAGGATGGATATATATCCATCACTTCAGAATTAGTGGATTAGAGCAACTCTGAAGGGAGTTTACCAGACAATATGCTGTTTTCAACAACTTTTATTCTTATAATATAAGACCCGGTCTTATATTATATTAGAATAAGACCAGGTCTTATATTAATTTTTCCTCCTCCAAAAGATGCAGTAGAGCTGATTGTCCAGCTAGGTCTTATTTTCGGGAAAACATGGAAGTAGAAAAAGAACTAATACAGAGTTTGTACATTCAAAGGACTTATGGTCTAATGAAGGAAACAAACATGTAAGTATATCAGTGCGCTAAGGGTCTGGTATTTTATAGGCGAAATCTTGAGTGACTAAAGAGCAATATGGTTGGGAAGATCAAATGACATCAGAAAGGGTTTATAAAGGAGGAAATACTTGATTTATTTTTTTGTTAGGGACAGGATGGTTATATGTGCTTCTCAAAAGAGAAAAAAGGAAAGAATGGGTATTCTAGACAGATAACAGGTAAGGCGAAGATCGATGACACAGTCAAGTTAATGGAAACAGTGAGAGCTCAGAACATGAGGAAAACGGTCAGGAGAGAGGTGTCTGAAAGAAAGTCTCCAGATAAAGGCACTGAGTGCTGTTTCAGAGCTGAAAATCCACACCATATCAACAGCCAGCCATAAAGGGCCTTCACCTGGCAATGTGGCAGCCATCCAAGATGCTTCGTGTCTACTGCACTATGTGGAGCGGGCTGAGGGTAAAACAGCTGTTCCGGCAGTTGGGGAAAGAGGAAACTTTATTTGTCACCTTATCCTGGAAGAAAGGAAGTTAGGGAAGTAGAATTGACAAGACATTGTCCCCATTTAGGGTTGAGGTTAGGTAACAAGGAACGAGGGATAATGGAGAAAAAAGAAAACTGTCAGGTTTTCTGTGAGTATGACTGCAGAGGCTTAGTGCACTGGCATCATTTTCACACTCTCGTTGAAATCTTCTCTCTGGAAAGAAAGGCATTGCTTCCATTCAAGGCAATATATATATATATATATATATTTCATTATATGTTTATATATTTATATATTTTATATATAATTATATATATACATATATATATATATATTTATATATTTTACATATAATTTATTATTATTATCAAGCATATATACATATGCTTGACAATCCAGTAAGTGGAAGAGTCCCCATCCTGAGAGGCACTATACATCTCCCACTTCAGCAGGTTTTCCATGAATTTGATCATAGAATGCAAATGACTGCCTGTGTGTGTCTTCTCATTTTTTAACAAATTGGCAGTTTTGAAGCAGATTTTTCTACTCAGACTTAATTAAACCTACAAATATTAAAATTGGGTGTTTCTAAAGGTTGTATGATTCTATTTAAATACCATAGCTTAATACTCTTTTTGGCTTATGGAATAATGAAAGTATAGAGATAAAAGAAAAAAGTCTTTAATGTATTTGAGGTGTATCAACGAGGAAAGTTGAAAATCTGATAGTTCACTCAATCCAAAATTCTATGTTTAATATTTTTAAGGAAATTTTCTAAAGCTGGGGCTGGAGGGAAAGGTGACATAACTGCCCATCTATCATAAAAATGTTATAGATGTATGCAACCCAAAGAATTAACAGTTAATTTTACCAAGCAATTATTAAGCTTTTCTTAACACCTAGTACTTATTCATATATTCAGCCTACGTTTTATGGTAAAAAGGGAAGGGAATACCTATTTTTAAGTACCTACTAAATGTCAGATATAATCATGGGCAGCTTTGCATGAGACACTTCACCTAATCTGCTTGACAGCTCAATGTGCTCTAATCCTGCGGCACACAGAGGCTCACAGAGGGAAAATGTCACACAGGGACAGCGTCGGGATCCCAAAGGGAATTCCAAAACGATTCCTCTCTAGGGCCAAGCCTGCTGTTCTTTGTTAATCGGCTTTGTCATATGGTATTTCAATCTGCCCTAACCTGTTCCCTTTCAAAATTAGGTGCAGCTCTCCTACTGCTAGAATTCTACAAGTGAAACAAACATTTTAGTAAAAATCAGATTGTGTAGAAGTAAATAAAAATAGCTGAAATTTAATTTTTGACATTGTTTAAAGTCAGAAAATAAAGGCTACACAAATACCAATTTCATTTGTGCTTGCAGTGGGTGGGGTTGGAACATTTGCTTTGAAAACAGGAACTAAAAGTGATATTCTATTAGTTTAACTGATGAGGTTTCCTATCCTCTTGAGGCTTTCTGTACTGAAATGGCTGGTCTCTTCCCACGGGGCTGCTGAATTTCTACGTGGATTTCCTCCCAGTTCTGTGTTGTTCTTCATCATCCTAGGAGACATCCCCCGGATAGGAGGCTCTTGCCTACCTGTGTGAGGCCCTCAGTGTGTCTCCCTGACTAAATGGATCAAATATCCACCTGCAGTGGATTTCATTTCAAATGGTCACTCCAAGGGGTTTCTCTGAATGACTGAAATGGGTGAGGACAGCTTATTTGTTCTTGTTGTCTTTTCTCTTTTTAATTAGGTTATTAAAAGACAAGAACTGTATCAGACATTTGTAATAAAGTTGTAATAAAGTTGGCAGCAATCAAATCAACTTTAAAATGGCCAAATTAGGGAAAAACAATTTCGAATTCATCAATTCAAGACATATTTAAATAGGGGCAACTGGCTTGCATACTAAAAGTAATCCAAATTTCACTTATCTTCGTATCGTTTTTATTTAATAATGCTTATAGATACTGTTCTAAATGCTTTATGAATATTAACTCACTTAATATCCCTAACAGCCTTGTTATGATAGCACTACTAAATTATTACCCATTTTACAGATGAAGAAACTGAGCTACAGAGAATTAAGTGACTTGTTTAATATGAATATACTGTTTGTAAGGGATGGAGCACAGATTTAAAACTAAGCATTCCATCTTACCTTCCCCATTTGTTCTGCCCCATCCCCTTTAGAACATAGGTGTTTCATCTCTTTCAGCACCTTTCTTCCCACGTCCTTCTATTGGTATTACTAAGAGAGGTGATGTACACTAGCAAGAGAGCTCATACAAAGACTTACTTGTGTAGAGTTGACCTACACTGAAGAATGTGCAATCCAGTTGAAATTCTACCCAAAGACATGATGATACCTTATACATAGCCAAGAGGGAGGGCAAAGCAATTTTTAGTGTCTATATTGGGCACACACGGTGCTGAATGAAAGGCCATTGACTATTAGCAATAAAAACTATTTCCATCATAGCCTAGACCACTTACCTGCTAAGGAATAAATGGTCTTATCTTTGCTTCTTTCTACTGTGAGCTGAAATATCAAAAACAGAGTATCCATATCAAGGGTCCCCAAAATTGAATTGGGAGGTCATTAAGGAAGTCAGATTGTCACATGTCTACACCCAGAGGAGGTTTGGACTTGTGGACTTTCGTGCTTGTAGTAGAAGCACATTCTGACATTCTGGAACTTGCCCCCTACTGTCCCCTCCGCCACACACACACTTTTTCCCGGGCCAACACTTAACTCAGAGCTTCATCACCCTGATCTGACCAATCCTTTTTCAATTAGCCACCACACCATGTTAGGTAGATAATAGCAAACGTTGCTTTTGTTCCAGCTTATGGGTTTTGGCTTTATAAATTCTCCCTTTTTTGTTCTCTTCAGAGAGCAGTTGCTACCTGAATCTGCATGTCTTGTATAGCAATTCTTTTGCTCAAATAAATGCTTTTCATTCTTTACTAAAGTCTAGACTTTTTTTTTTTTTTTTGACACTACTAAAGGAAGGAGCCAAAATACCTTTCCAGCCATTTCACAGCATAGTCACAAGGACTTTACATGAAGGTCTTTGATATTTATTCACCAAATAACCTCATAATGTTACCGGCATTGGGGTTCTTGGGTTTCCCAAGACAAAAATTGAGAGAAAACCCCAGAAAAATGTCCAAATTTTATTAAGCTTATGCTAGGAAGGCATCATAGAGGAAGAGAAGGTCCTCCCAACTGGCCCGAAGGCTGTTTTTATAAACTTGGGGAAACCTGGGCTTGCACAAAAGGGCAATGGTTTTGAAAGTGGCGGGCTTTCTTTTCCAAGTGTTGCCTGGTAACTGTGTTGCCAGCTTGCGCTGTGGAGGGAAGATGGCAGACTGCTCATTCTCACCATCCCTGGAAGGTTACACAGCGGTCAAACTTCAATCAGTTGTGCATGCTGAGTGGTTTTTGACATGTGTTAAGAAGTGAGTGGTTATAAGGGAGCTAATAATCAGCTACTTCTGCACTTTTGTTTAGGGAGTGATGGGGCGGTGGCATTCTTGTGGTCAGCTTATGTGGCGTTTGGCTGTCGGGCATTCCTTTGACCCTGGACCTAAGGCCCTATGCTGTTTCAATAAAATAGGTGTATTTTTCATGTCTATCTTCCAGATGGGTTCACTGAGTTTTAGAGATATAATGTTGTTGCTTAGAGGTACATAGCCTCTAACATCATAGAGCTCTTTTTTAATTTTTTATTTATTTTTTTTACAGATATCTCTTTATATGCTGTTTTGAGATCAACCAATCCTGAAAACACAATTCTGTAAGGAGAGAATGGTTTTCCAATAAAGTCCAGTGATAGATTACCTTTGGTTCCCTTTCGTGGCTTTTTATTAAATGTCTACACTTATAAAAGCAAAGACCTTATATTTAAAGTTGACTCTGCTAATTACCACCATTCTTGTGCCCATATTTGGTTCTGAATTACTCCAAAGAGAGAATGGGTCAAAGGAATAACTTTCCCCAAAGTCTTGTAATTTAGTCAGAAGTGTAATTTTGAGCAAAGTTATTGTTTGATAAAATACAATATCTTTTCATATATCTTCTCTTTTCATATATTTTCCCCCTTGACATTCCTCTATGCCCTAAGGCTGGACTATAAACTCTGAATCTACTTTGAGCCCTTCGTTTCCCATTATATCAATGATACTTTAAAAAAAAAAAAAAAGAAGAAGAAGAAGAAAAGAAAACTCATTTTGAACCTTCTTGCATGATTCAGTTATTTTTCAAAAATTATGGGAAGTATTGCAAACAATTCCACCAAGGCTTTTTTTTTTTTTTAATCATCTTGAATGTGTAATTACAGTGGACTTGAGTTATACCAAAGTTGGGACTTTCATAGTTATTTTTAAAGCACAGATTACTCAGATTTGAATATTATAATAATACCTACCATTTATGAGATCAACACACAATTTGGTCAAACCTTTCCAATTTTGAGCAATAATGAAAGGAATAAAAGGTAAATAAATGGCAGGTAAGATTGTCTATAGATTTGTATTTTAGAGCTTATATTAATCTTTTCGGAGTTGATAAGCATTTAAAAATACTAGTACAGATAAACAGATTGCCAATCTTGCCTATCATTTTAAATGAATCCCATTTCTTTTGTTTGCATTTCAATTCACTTTAAGGAGTCACAAATAAAGTATGTCATAAGAATCATAAAATGCAGGTGTTGGGATGAAAGAGCATCTTAGCACTGCATTTTATGGGGATATAAAGATGATGTATAATACAGTTAAAAGAAAGTTTGCTTTGCCTTTGTTTCCTCTGAGGAAGATTTAAAAGTATTTGGTCCACCTAGAGAGAAACATGTGAACTACTGTGTTTAAAGATAAAAAGGGAGGATAAAAAGAAAAGATAAAGGAAGCCTTGCTTCAGAGTAGAAACACTCATGCATGTATTAGGTTGGTACAAAAGTAATTGTGGTTTAAAAGGTTTTAAAAAAAGAAAAATTGCAAAAACCGCAATTACTTTTGCACCAACCTAATATATTATAAGATGCTTTAACAAGATATTGTCAATATAAAACATGAAAATAATTAAGAATGCGCATGCCATAACTGCTACTTATTACTTTGTGTATCTAAGAAATTAAAATGGGCAAAAAATCCCACAGTAGTCACCCCACCCAGAATTTGTGCCTTGATTTTGTTTTCCTGAATTACAGGTATACTTGTAAACCCTGATGGAAAAAATGACAAATGAGTCTTGGGTCAGCTTTGGTATACTCCAAGACTCCAAACAAATGCACATTTGAAGACTAGAGGCAACAACAATCAATCCACATCTGTTACTGGCAGCCAGGGCATTAACGTAATATTAGGAGAATGTTTCTAACAAAACAAAATCAAACTGCTCCCCCAAAGGGGGAAGATCCACCTGCCCTTGAAAGGGCTTGACACAGAGTTGGACTCTAGGACCAAATAAATATTTGTGAACTTTTAAAGTGGATGTTTCCCTTCGGGTTTGTATTTATTTGTACCTTGATTTCAAATGGTTCTGAAGACTGACTCAACTTTTTCCCATGATAGGACAGGTGGAAATGAGCTGACATTCTGAACTTCCTTTAGCTCCTGGAGGCGGTGCCTTCGAAAGTGACCTCTTGTACTTGCTGCTGAAAGCTTCCAAAGTTTTATGCTTGAAGGCTACTGGCAGAAGTACTCAGTCCATTCTTTAACTTAGCGCTTTAAAATTTGACATTTAAAAATGTTCAGCAAAGAAGTTCTCTGCTAGACTACTGCTTTTCTTAGGGAAAACCCAATTCATGTACTAATAAAATAAATTCTAGAACAAGTTGTCACAGCTACTGCATTTGGTCAATTAGACTTTTTCTCCAAAGATATCTTTATCGGGGCCTCACATGTACCACATACCATGGGCAACAAACTGTCAAGGATCAAAATGTTACCTGGGAGCTGGGTGGGAGAGGGGTGGCAAGGGCTGGCCTACATCATTGTCTAGGTATGAGGAAAACAATAGAATAAAATCAACATGTTTAACTTCCTTTCTGTAGCAGAGGACCATTCGAGAGGAAAGATACATTACAGGATCGAGGATGACCATCTCTAAAAGCTAGTAGGAAGAAAATGGGGGGAGAAAAACCTAAAGGAATGACAAGCAAATTTGCAACCAGGATATGCCAAGCTATTTCCTGTGGTTTGTTATATATTATCTTTGCTAATACTCATAGCCTTCCTGCAAGGTCATGTTATGTCGTCTTACAAATGACCAACCTGCAGTTCAGTATTTTAATGTATTTTAATTTCAGCCAAAACTAAATTCTAAAAGGGGATTGCCTTTCCCTTCAGGTCCAGAATTTCCCCCACGCTGTACTTCAGTCGTATTTACACAGGCGAGAGTTTGCATTTTCTGAGCAGCCACAGTGGTGCTCATTTTCTGCACAGGGGGAGAAAAGGCTCACTCTCATGTGGCTTATTGTTGTCACACTACTTAGAGATATTCTCAAAATTCTAATTTTTGGCTCTTGCTGATGCTCATATTTGGGTCACAACTGCATTTATCACTTCTAATGTATATTTACTAAAGAAAAGCAAAATAGAGTCAATCAGATGATAGTGACTGACTGAAAACTTCCTATCCGTTAAATTACAGTAATTTTCTTTTTAAATATAAAGATCTAAACTCTGTTCTTGAAATACATAGAGTTATGTGACTCAATATTCAAATGAATGAAAAAATAATAATTTGATATTTGATATGTTATTTATATTTTTGTCATACCATTCTAAATTTTCCTTCCAGATTTAGTTAAAATGTATTAGTCAATTCTCCTTCATGGGATAACCAATGAATAGACATTAAGACAGAAACATAATTTTATTTCTATGCTTTGGCATCAACACTATTTAAGACAGTACAAGTCAGCCATATTCTGCCTGAAATAAGGTGAGACATTTTATTTTGATTCTGAGGAAAAGGAGAGAGAAGAGGTAAGAGGAAATTTACAAGTGGAGGAAAGTCAGAGGGAAAAGTGAGGTGAAGAGGAGAAAGTTCCACAGTGGGATTGCCAAGGGTTTTTAAGCTGCTGTGGACAAATGCTCCATTTCATGTTGCTTGTTTTGCTTTCCTGTCATTGTCTCCGTAATTTCGAATTGATATTACTGTGCTGAATGCTGAAAGGAGGGCTTTGAGCTTCCTGGGGGAATGTTTGCTTAATAACCCCTTAAGCCCCTTTTTAGCTCAGAGTCTAGAAGTCTTACACTGACACCCTCATTATATGCATAATACATGTATGTACACATATGCATGTACACCCACACACATATATACATGTACTTATGGGTTAATTGAGAACTATGTGTTTTACATGCCTTATTTAATCCTTGTAATAATTTTTGAAGTAATTCCTATTATACTCTCTGTTGACACATGAAAAACTAGGGCACAATAAGATTAGATACTGTTTTAACATCTAACTATTAGATACATATAGTTAGAGTATAATGGATTCGAATGCAGATGTGTCTGATTCCAAAGTCCATATTTACCACTAAATGTTTAAATAAATCAATAACAACAATCATAGTAAATATGTTTTATAAGTGTTTTATGCACTTAAACTATGTGCCAGCACTATTTTAAGAGCATTTGTTAATTCATTAAGTCTCAATAAGTGTGTTATATTACTAATATCCTCTTCTACACACAGTTCAAAGAGAATCAGTAACCAGCTCAAGATCACAATGCTAGTAAGTGGAAGATCCAGGATGTCGGCACAGGAGGTGTCTCTCCAGTCTGTATACTTTTTCTCTGTGCTCCGCGGCATCTCCTGCAAGTTACATAAACCACTTGAAAGTTACATGTCCAATAAAATTGTGTTATTTAAATATTAAATGGCAGTCTGAGGCTTTGATCCAGACTCTAACATCAAAACCAGTGCTTGTTCTACTAAATTAGTGGTTCTTAGACTCCATTTAAAGGATTTGTAAAATAAGATTTTAAAAATATCTCCTAATACCATTGTACTGCATATTCCAAATTGGCTAAGCAAATAAATCTTAAAAGTTCTCATCACAAGAAAACCAAGTTTGTAAGTATGTATGATGTTAATTAGATTTATTGTGGCGATCATTTTACAGTATATGCAAATATTGAATCATTACTTCATATCCTTGAAAGAAATAACTAATATAATGCTATATCTCAATTATACCTCAAAAAAAAAAAAAAAGAAAAGAAAGAAAGAAAGGAAGAAAGAGTAGATTGGAGTCTACAGCCAATGTCGATTTTAGAGGTTACTTCTAACAGCCTATCTGGTTAGCAACAGAGAGATCAATATTTTCACTAAACCTCGTACTCAAAATTTATAATAATTCAAATTCTGAAGCTTTTAAATTTTGCTTAATCTAATCAATCCAATTTAATATATTAAATGTAACTAAGAGACATGACATAGTAGGGAGTAAATTCTAATAATGTTAGTATTCATAGCGGTCTTTTAATGCTGGTGTTCTCTATGAAAGGTAGTGAAAGAGTCGGTATTTTCAAGTGTTTGCCTCCTGAGGTACTGCTCCTGTAGCCTAGCTGACTATAAGACAAATACAAACTTAACAGACATTTTAAAAAGCTTTTTTGTCAATTATCCCTGTCAAATTTAAATACAGAATTTAAAATAAACTCTAAAAATGTAGTTATAGGAAAAAGAGGAATAGTACACAATGCGTAAATATCCCTGCCATGATCTAATTGAAATATTCAAACACTTAAATCAAGAGTACAGGAAGAAATTAAAGTACGACATTGTAAATGTTATTTTTTAAAACAAGAAAATTTCTCTTTATGCAGCCTTTATCAGCACTGAAACAGGAAAACTTCATATCAGAAACAAAAAATCTAAACACTTCACAGTTAACATGGTTTTTAATATATAGTTTAATGTTGCAGGGGCTTTTCAGAACCTAAACAACCAACCAACCAATCAACCAAACAAACGAACACCATCTGTTCCAATCATTATTCAAAAGACCGTTTTAACACCAAAATATATGGTGGGAAGGCATTCTGCTTTTTTGTTTTGTTTTGTTTTTTGTAGTTTTTCTCATTTTATTACACACTGGTATTCTTTATCATCCCCAACTATTCTTTTCTAGAAGCCAGTAACTTAATTAATGCCTGCCAATTGGAAGGCTGAGTGACAGAAGGTCTGGTGCAATACTGAAAAGCACAAAGGGCATCCTTCCCTTTTGAGAACACTGTGTGAGACCAAGAGGACAATGGAATCACATGTGAAAAGAAGGCTAGTGCACTGGCAATGGGAAGATGCAGAACAGGGGCTTGCAGGAGTGAGAAAAGGAGACATCGGTGTGTGGATGCTGTGAACAGGCCCATGGCATGGGGGGCAAAGCTGTGCCTCTCCAGCAGAGACCTCGTGTGGAGGCCCTAGACCCTCAAGGACATGCATTTTATTTGTCCCCTAATTTAGCCTTCCCTTTCATGTGCTTTAAAGCAAAATGTGGCTTAAAACCCCAATGATCAACAAACATTATCCTGCTACATCTCAGACCTTTCTCTAGCAAAAATAGGTGACACACTTGGCCAGCTAGCTCCATGTCCAAGTTGAGGCCTTTGAAGACAGCCCACATACCAGTTTCTCTTCAGCGAGGATTCATTTATCGTCCTGTGGGTTGTATGATTAGATTGACATTGCAAATACTGAAGTATATTAATTTTTTAAAAGGATACTTATGCTCAGCTTTAGAGTCAGGAAAATTCATTTCACTAAATATCACATGACAATGGGAAGAGGTCCAGCTCTTAGACTGCAATTTCATAATTATTTTCCCCATATGTAGATTTCTTAGCAAAACAAAACAACAACAAAATATAAACATGGAAGTTTGACCTTTATGTTTCCTTTCAGAAACAGTAAATTTAAAGAATTTAAAGGAAACATTAATTTAAGCATTGCCCATTAAATTTCAGTGAATACCAGTATTTAATTTGTGATTTTAAGAATATTAATATTGCTATGTTCTTCTCTACATATACAAAGTTTACTGAAAAGATTTTAGCCATAGATTCCCAGGCGCACTAGTCTCCCAATAAGCCCATTCGATACCAAATTATGGAGCTTGCTCTGAACATAGAGACAGACTCCATTCTCCCCTTGGTGTCTCCTTTATCTGATCCTTTGCATTCTCCCACAGATCAACACGATTTTGTACATGGTGGGGATGAGATTATGGAGTTCACTACTTTTGGAAATAAAAAGTACTTTTGATTGAAGTAACAACTGAAAAAATTACCTTCTTAATGAACCCTGTGAGCAAATCCTTAGAAATGCCAGTACTTAACTCTTCATGTCAAATATCTGATGGAAAATTTATATTTAGTTGTAGAACCCTCTTAAAAATCATGCAGCCCCCTCTGCCAATTTCCCCCCATTTTGAGCTCTAGAACAGAATTAAGTGACAGCCAGAGATTCTAATTCAATGACAGTTTTGTGGAAGAATTGCCCTTAAAATAAACTCTGTCTCCTTTCACTTATTTGTGAACTGTTCATCAAAATATCCACCACCACCACCCTCATCCACTCACCCATCCATGCATTCATTCATTCATTCATGGTAACAAGAGTTGATCTGATCTTCAAACATAGGAAATCAGGATAAAAATGGAGAAGTCCAACTTGATTACTTTAAAAAATAAATCTTTATTTTCTAACCAGAACAGTTTTTTGCTCCACATAAAATTACATTTAAAGCAGATATAATATCACATTCTTAAAATTTCAAATTCGATTTTGTTATGTGTACTTTGTCTTAAATGTAATGAAATTTTGTAGTTATATCTTTATGACACTTCCATGATCAATAATCTCCAGTGTTTTCTTCATTACTTATTTCTTCCTAGCAAGACAGTTTTGGGTTCATCTGTCAATTTGTTCATGTATTCACTTGACACGTATTTGACATGAATGAATGGAATCATTCAACAATCACACATTGAACTCCTACTGTGTGATAAACATTATCCTACACATTGGAATTAGATGGTAAATGATATGCTATCTCTATGCTCAAGGAACATTGTACTAACGTTGACACGTAAGTCAACTGATTAAATTTTATGTGTCTCCTATTATACTCTGTGCAACCCAAGGCTCTTTGGGAAGTATCTCCTCACTATCCGAAATCATAAATGATTTCCTGGGAGATGTGAATTATAAATTAATGCAACTACCTTGGACCTTGGAGACACAAAGACCTAAATTTGAATCCTGGTTAGCCAAATATCTAGTCTTAGAGCTCTTTCAGCTTCCTCGTCAGTGAGCAGTTGTGAATACCATCTGTTTTAAGGGGATATTGTGAAGAGCAGATGAGACAGTTATAGTTAATTCATCCTTTCAACAAATCTTTATGGAACCTCTAAATATGTCAGGTACTGCAGTGAACAATGTTCCTGTTCTCAACATTCTAATAGGGAAGAAAGACAATAAACAAACCATCAAATAGATATATAACATAATATTAGGTAACTAAAAGTACTATGAAGACAAGATTGGTGAATAAGAACTGGAGAATAAAGAATGCAATTTGACATGTGATAGTCAAAGACCTCAATGATAATATGACATATGAGCAGAGAAGTAGTGTCCCTTATTCATATAAGACATACTTGGATGAAGTAATTCTAGACAAGTTCAGAAGTCCTGGGTATTTAGTCTGTTAAAGGAATGGTAGAGTCCAGTGCAGCTGAACATAATGAGCAGAAGGAGAGTGGAAGGAGAAAAAAAGCAGAGATATAAGCAAGGGCACATCACTTACGGCCTTGTGGTGTTGCCTTTAAATTCTACTCTAAGTGTGGTGGGAAACAATTGGTGCGTGTTGAACATGGGAGTGATAATATTCGACTCACAGACTCTCTGGCTGTTGGCAAGGAAGAAACCTCTGGGGTGATAAACAAAGTGAAACAGGATTAGTGAGGAAGCTATTGCACTTAGGCTAGGTGAGAGATGATTGTGTTTTGTAAAAATGCTAGGTGATAGGAAGTGGACAGTTCAAAGTATGTTTGAAGGTGGTACTTACAAGATAATCTGATGTATTGGATGTGGTTTGTAAGCAGTGATGTGCTGGTAAATGTTTAACAACCAACTCTGTGAAATGACAAGTCTTCCTGATTTGTCATATTTTCTAGTTTCACTGGTGTGCATACTCACAACATGATTGATTTCAAACTATGAGTGTGACATCACTGAACACAGAGTTAGAAAGAGATGTGCACCTCCTCTCCCAAGTCAGTGCCAACCAGCTCAACACACCACTTGTGGTAGGCAGCCTTGAAGGTGGCCCTCAATGAACCTGTCCCCTGGTATTGCTGTCCTGGTGGAATAATTCCCTCTAGTTGAGTATGAATAATGTGACAAAAATGATCCAATGTCACTTGGAGATTAGAGGGCCAAAAGATTGTGACTTCCATTGTGGGCATGCACTGTTGTTCTCTCACAGTCTTCTCTTGGCATGCTTGCCTTACCCTCTATCTCTTGGATCACTCCTACTGGGGACATCCAGCTGTCATGTTGTAAGAGGACCCATGGAGAGGCTCAAATGACAAGGAAGGGATTTGAGGCCCTCAGTCTAACATCCAGTGAGGAATGGAAACCAGCAAGAAACTACATGAGCAAGCCTGGAAGCAAACCCCTCAGTCCCAATGGAGTCTGGAGCTGATGACAGCCCTGGATGACAGCTTCACTATAATTTCATGAAAAACTTTGAGCCAGAGATCCACAACTAAGTTGTGCCCTGACTCATGATGAAGAGATAATAAGCCGTTTAATTTAAGCCATTATATCTGCTGCAATTTGGTACGAGGCAATACATGAATAATACATACTATTTGTAAACAAAAGAGAGGTTAGGTTAACTCTAAGTTTTAGTGCCTGAATGTCTGGACAAATCTTTCTGTGTTTAGTGAGTCGGGAAACACTAAGGAAAAATCAGGTTCAGGGATAGAAATCCAAGATTTGGTAAGACCAGGACAAGCTCAAGACAAGTAAATGCCCCAGGGGAAATGTCAGGTGGATAATTGTTTATATGAATGTGAAGTTGAGGGAAGCATTGTGGATAAAGATGAATATTTAGGGACCATTAGCTGGGCTTTTAATTCCATGGTGTTAGTTGATATCAGCTGGAAAGTTTAGGCATATTCAGAGAAGAGAACATCAGAGGATAAGACAGTGAGGAGAGCAGAAACACGATGAACCTAGGACGTGAGCCCAAGTGAAGGAACTGTTAGAAAAAAGAGTGCCATCAATTGAGTCATATATTGACTCTGAGGAGAGTGAAATGAGTAGTGCAAATTCACCATTAGATTTGCCATTGTTGAGATCATTAGTGCATTATACAGAGTGAGGTTAGTGGTAGAAACAAAGGTCCAAAGAGAGAATGGGAGGTGAAGAAATGGCGTTAATAAGTATTGACTATTTTTAGATAATGTTTCCATAAAGATATGTTCAGAGAAATGAAGCAGTAGTCATGGGGATCATGCATCCATTGTAATGGGAAGAAAGAAAGAACATATAAATACGACTCAGGGTAGGGAAAGATTTAGCTGTGCAGGTATAAAGCTGGGATTGTTTTTCTTTCCTCAGTAAAAATAAACAAGATCAGCAGCTGAAAACAAGAAAAGGAGATTGGTGGTGGAAGTTTGAAGAGTTGTTAATAGTGTAAAATAGACTTTTCAGGTACTGGGACAGTAAGTTGAGATGATTATGTGTGTATGTATATATATACATATATATACTTTTTGGGCAATGCTGAGATCCCACTTGAGGTTTTCCCATCAAACATTTTAAGTGTGAGCAGTCAGCGTTTTCTGGTTTGCTTTCATGAAATATGATCAGCTTCCCTCATAAAAGTACACAGTAGGCAGAGTGGATTTAACTAAAGATACTTTTCTTTTAGGAGAATACAATAAAATGAAAGGTTATTAGGGTGTAAGAATAGTGGATTATTTGGAAACATTAGCAAGGAGTACCCATCATTCAGGGCCAGTAAAAAATGAGATATTCTAGACAAAATAAACAGCCTCCTCTTTGGGTGGAAGATAGTCTCTGAGTCATTTAGTCTCATATTAGAGCAGGGAGGTTAAGATACTACTCAGAGGAGAGTTTGAAGAAACAAAGGATATTTGCTCATAAACATGAGTTCTGGAAGCACAGTAGAAGAATTTAGGGGAACTGGGAAAGGGGCAGAGAGGGCCCAATTAGGGTGTGTATATTCCTGCGCAGATGATGAAGGCACATAGATTTATTGTGATTTTTGAGAAATTGGTGATGAAGGACATGAGAGAATTAATCCTGATTCTATATTTGAGTGTGTGTGTGTGTGTGTGTGTGTGTGTGTGTGTGTGTGTGTAGGAAAACTGTTGTGTGTGGATGGTCAGTTGTAAATTTAACCTCCTGCTAGGAAATATTTCTGGAGGTGGGGTCCCACCAGAGGAATGACGAGTTCTGCTGAGCCCAGCCAACGTGACGGTGGTGATATCCAGCGCCCGTATTTCAGTGTGCCTATCCCAGTAAAAGAAGTACCTCAAAAATAATACCAGCATGAAACATTTGTACAGGAGCAAGCCCTAATCTTTGAAAGAATCCTTCTTAATTCCTGATGTGGGTGGAATGATAAAAAAGGGCTCAGCCTTCTATTTTAACTGGGATGATGAAGGTCTCAGGCAGCACCATTCAGCAAACTGTGTTTGTGAGATATTAAGAAGGCATGAGACACTCTCTAAATCCCTTTCCCCCACATTTGGTTCTCATTAAAGTTAAAAAAAAGAAATCTTATCATTTCCATCAGCTCATTAATATTCTTTTAATCTTCCATTTTTGGCAGTTTAATTTAGTTGATGTTTCTCATTTACATAGAGAAAACATTTTTAATTGATTTAGTCCCAGCTTCTGTCTTTCTAGTCAGTCTATTGCTGTTTATTGATTTTTACTAATATATGCAGGCTTCAGATTTCAGCTTTGAAAGCCAAAGGTCTCCTTTTGGGTGGTCTTTCTTTTTGAACTATAACAGTTTTTTTCTCTGCACCTGCTTAAGACTGCTTAACCTACATTCTAGTCATTTATTCAAAATATTTATTGAGTACTTATTATGTCCTAATCAGTATATGTGGCTTCTTTCCTGGGAGAATGTGATAATAAACACACAACTGCAAGGGAGAGGACACCTCCTCCTGTGGAGTGGCGAGGAGACATCTCCGATGAAGGGTCATTTGGGCTGAGACCTGGAGAGGGAAAACAGCCCTTTAGAGAAAGAGTCAAAGGAAGGGATTTCCAAGAGATGGGAACCACACTGCAAGTTCCTTTGCTTGTGTGGAGCCTGATAGACCATGGGGAGAATAGAATGGAATGTACTGGAGAGGCTGCAGGTGCATGTTAAGGAGTGTGGATTTATTCAATATGCAAAGGAAAGAAATGAAAAACTTTTAGGCAGGAAAATAACATGATCTTACGAGTATTTACATAATGACAAAGAATGCTCAGGATGTTATCCTGTCAGTCATCACCACCTGTGTGAGCACATGTGCTTTAGAGTCAGAATGATGGAATTAGAAAACCCAGTCCCAATAGTTACCTGTTACAATGTATTTAAATGCTCTGATCTTAGATGCAGTATCTGTAGAAGGGGAATGATGATAACTTTTGGTGTTGCTCAAATGATTGAGGGCATTGTTAAGTACACAACATGATGCTAGCACAAAGTAGACACTCGATATGTGAACTTTGATTTTTTTGGAAACTTCCTAATTTATATTAGTTATTCTAGCTTTGCAAGGATGCAATGTAAATAATGTAGATAATGAATGCATAGGACATTTTATTTCATGCAGGGATGAGAGCAAAACAAATTTGTACAGTTGTTTAACTATTACCACAATCAAAATATAAAGCAACTCCATGACACTAAAGAAATTACCTCATGTCCCTTTTCAATCAACCCTGTTCCTGCACCATCGGAGAGGTCCCTGGCAATTTGATTTCTGTCTCTATCATTTTACCTTTTCCGAAGTGTCATATCAATGAAATCATGTAATGTGCTGTCGCTTTTGGGGGGGCAAGACACAATTAAAATAATAAATATGCAAATTATAGAAAGTATTTGGAAGATGGTATACATGGAGAAGGAAAAAAAGTAGGCTCGAGGGAATGGGGACTGTTGGGGGCAGGAAGGGGGTACCACTGAGATAATAATAAAGCTATACCACGATCAGTGTCTATTGAAGCCAGATTTCTCCTGGCCCACAAAGTGATTTATCGCACCCCTCCCGCTGCTGCCATGCCACTACCTATGCCAAAACGATTCTGAATGATCCAGTCCCCACTCTGGAGAAGAGGCTAAAGTGGGATATCATTATGTTCTGTGTAAGTAATGACATCGCCATCATGCATCTTAGTCCCTTGTGGATATCAAGTGATAGGTGAAGACCAAGAAATAAGGCATCAGGGATGCTGTATACAGTCCAAATCACGGTGTGAAATCTGCCGCACCTCACTTTGTACAGTACACATATTGACTGATAGAGTGATTTTTTTTAAAAAAAATTGAGACATGTTTATTAAAATATAGCTAACATATATTATTAGTTTCAGGTGTACATCAAAGTTATTCAATAGTACCCACCTGGCACTATACATAGTTATTACCATATTATTGATTATATTCCCTATGTTTTATTTTATACCCCCATGACTATTTTATAACTACTAATTTGTATTTCCTAAGCCCTTCACCTTTTTCATCCTGATCCCAACCCCCCTCCTATCTATCACCCTGATAAATCTAGTACCCATATGACACGATGTGTAGTTATTACAATATTATTGACTATATTCCTTGTGCTATAACCTACATCCCCATGACTGCCATATAACAACCAATTTGTACTTCTGAATCCCTTCCCCTTTTTCACCCATCCCCAAACCCCCTCCCATCTGGCAACCATCAAAATGTTCTCTGTATCTATGAGTTTGTTTGTTTCATTCATTTGTCTCTTTTATTCTTTAGATTCCACTTATAAGTGTTGGATTCCATGTTGTTGCAAACAACAAGATTTCATTCATTTTTATGGCTGAGTAATATTCCATTATATATATGTACAATGTATACTTTACATTGATTGATACTTAGGTTGCTTACATAGCTTGGCTAATGCTGCAATGAGCATAGGGGTGCATATATCCTTTCAACTTAGTGTTTTGGATTTCCTCAGATAAATACCCAGAAGTGGAATTGCTGGGTCATATGGTTCTATTTTAATTTTTTTAAGGAACTGCCATACTGTCTTCCAGTGTCTGTACTAATTCACAATCCCACCAATATGCTGTCTTTAATGTCTAACTTCTTTCACTTAGTATAATGTTTTTGAAATCTATCCCTATTTTTGCATGTAGTTCATTCAATAGTTCATTTGCATTGCTGAGAATATTACAATGTATAGGTATACCATAATTCCATTCACCAGTTAATGATCATTTAGGTTGTTTCCAATTTGGGGCTCTTTTGAATAAAGCTGCTATAAACATCTGTTTATAGTTCTTTGTGGAAACATATGTTTTCATTTCTATTGGATAAATTCCTAAAGGTGGCATTGCTGAATCTTATAATGTTGTTTAACTTTGTAAGAAATGGTCAAAGTGCTTTCCAAAGTGGTTATACCATTTGGTGTTTACACCAGCAGTGTTTGAGGGCCCCAGTCTCTCTGTGAACTTCATAGCACTTGGCATTGTTTTTGTTTGTTTGTTTGTTTGTTTGTTTTTAGTTTTAGTGAATCTAGTTGAATTTTAATGTTATCTCATTGATCCTTTTAAGATGTAAGTCAATTCAGTTTGTGACCCTACTGAATTTAATTATTTGAGTCAAACAACCTAATGTATTATTCTTCCTTTCTATTTATTCTTTCATTTTTTTCTGTAAACTTTTACTCAGTACCTACTAAGAGTTTCTAAGGAATTAACATTCTAATAGTAATAGAATGCGATAACTAGTAGAAAAAGCCAATGGCTTCATGAGAATACAGTAGTTGCACAAAAGAGAGTTTTCCAATTTTAACTAAGCTAAAACTTAAAAGATAAGAGGGAGTTTACCTGTGATGCAGGACGCTGAAGGTAATCCAGACATATGGTAGCATACAAATGTCCAAAGGCATTAGCCTTTTTAAACTACATATAATTAAGTTGAAAATTGAGTAGTATACATATTGCTAACCGGTGACTGGGTTCTCTTTATCTGAAATGTGAGAGTCAGGAACAGTTGAGCATCTTCCAAACATCAGAATTACTCTTGCCAGATAGCCTTCTAATATATACGCCCCTTTTCGTATTTCAAAACACTTTCCCCATTACGGAGTAGTTACATACTTTTGTCAATGGCAATTGAAAGAAACTGGCTTTATTCAAGCTTTACTTACTTTCCAAAATTTGGTATCTAGTGCACTTTATCTATAGTGATAAAAGAGTTCCAGATCACCAAAGACAAACTAGCACATTTTCTGCTCCCACATGACTGGCTCCCTAATTGCCCAGTCTCAGACTTCTTAAACTCAGTCCAGGCTGGATCAACGATTTGAGCCAATGTCAATCACTTCTCTGCTTAATAATATTTGAACTTATGGTTATTATCTATTTTAAATATGCAATTTAATAAAATAGGTAAATTATTTATACATTGTTCTTTATATCTGTCATCCTTATCTCTCAAAAAGGAATATACAGGAAAGTCATTGTAAAGGAAGAAAAAGGATGTAATTTGAAGTCAGAAGAAAACTAGGCTAGAACAGTGCCCAAAAATGTGATAGACAAAACACCAATTGAAATTAGGTATAAACAGAAATCAAAATTAATACAATTCATTTATCTTATGGTATTCTGAGTATACATATTTACAAACATATGCTAAATTTAATGATATATTTCAATTCATTTAATGCAATTATTGAATTAAATTAAATTGAACATATTCATGGGGAAAATGGTAGCATAGAAAATCTTCCTAAACTCCTCCTAGAAAGAGCTGTTTAACCAAAATAAAGCAAAGATAGAGTAAGTCTCCATCTCCTGATATTTTCTCGGTTAGATTGGGCTTCAGTGACAAACAACTCCAAAATTCAATGGCTTACAACAACAAATATTTAAGTTCTTATTTACATTGAATATTGGCTGCAATTTAGTGTGACTTAGTTCCACATCATTTTTACCCTTTAATCCAGATATCTGTCTGGAAATAGTAGAGAAAATATCAACCAAGCACCAATATCAGAAAGTGAGGAAAGAATATGATGGAGACAAGAGTTCTTTCTGTGCTTAGGGTTATTTTCACTTTTGTCAACTGAAGACAGTACACGGAAATTATTCTATCTTCACTGAACAGAAAACTAACTAGTTGGCTTATAGCCTTTCCAGCAAACAAAAGAAAACCACAGAAACAAAGTCATTTTGTGGAACAACTCATAAACCCATGTCATTTTCCTTCTTCTAGATTAATAAATTTAATATTATAAGCCTAAATAATTTAAGCCTTCACATTAACTTCAAAATGGTGTGGTCTAACAGCACCCAGAAAACCATAAAGAGGGATTCAAGAAGAAACTAAAGAATCTTTTGGGATGAATAGTAGGTTTCTTTAGGTCTGGACAATGGAAATTTGAATAAACAAAATGAAAACATGTTTCTTATGAAGAAATTTCATAGCATAAAAGAAGAAAAAATAAATATAGCATGCAAGAGACAGATGAAAAGGACTCTGAAATTTACTTCATAAGTCACAGTACAGTTTTATACAGAAACTGCTTTATATGCACATCAAAGAAGCATGGCCTCGATGATTAATGAGACAGGGCAACAAATTGAGATGAATTTGAAGCCAACTGAGTTTTAAAAAATTAGTTAGGAAAATAGTTCTAGTGAAGAATTTACAACTACCTGAAAAATAGTAAAGGGTGGGATTGACATGGCGGAAAATTGAGTTAAAAATTTTAAAAGAAAGATGGCTTGAAAGAAGACAGATTCTAAAACCCATGATAAAGTGTAAACCAATAGACGGAGAAGGTCATGATGATGATGTCATTGCTGGAGTATGTGCATGTCTAGGGCACTAGCATAGACTTTGTGAATCTAGGAATGGTCATTATAACTGATGGATATACTGAAAAAGACCTATTGCTCAGGAGCAGATGTGCATCTGGCAAAAGTTTTCCAGGTAACTTTCAAGATATATTAATACTTTGCCAGATGCAATTCTATTTAGAAAAGAAACCAATGAATTTAATCAAATGTGAAATACAGTCAAATCTTCTGCATTATGCCTCTGATATAAACTTGTCCTTGTTAAAATTTTAAAAGATATCAAGAACCTTTGTCTATATTTTAAAAAGCAAAGTACTACCTTAGTCCTGTGAATAACTTTCCTTAACTTATTTTGATTCAGAAGACATCAGATCCTCTGAATCTGAAGATTTAGGAATGTGCTGCACTTCAGTAATGTAACATAAGGAAGTGGTATGTAACTAAAATTTTTATAAGAAAGAATATATAATTGTGAGATAAATGCCTGTTGTTAAATATAAGTTAGTAATTCTTTTTTCTTGTGTATATAGAATGTAGTAGAGCATTTTTAAATTCATTATAAAATCTGTGAGATATTAATTGCAACACTGTTAGTGAGAAGAGAATGTCAACATCTATAGATTCCTGAAGAAAATCAATCTGTAAGCCATGAATCCTCCTTCCAGCCAGTCTAAATTCTACCCTGACTTCCAGGCTTATGCATCTAACTGTGTGTTTGACATTTTCCGACATGAAAGTCCAATAGGCATTGCAAACTAAGTGTGTCAACACTGAATAAATAATCTTTCCTCCTAGACCTGCTCACCCACAGTTAATGACAACTCCATTTCTTAGTTTCTCAGACCCAGTCGTTGGGGTTATTTTTAACTGTCTCTCATACCTTATAGTCAATAAACTAAAAATCCTATCCTCTCTACCTTCAAGGTGAAATCAGGGTCCTACCATTTTGTACCCTCTCCACTATTATTACTGTGATCTAATTACCATTACTTCTCATTCAGATCACTGCAATATCCTCTTACATGTTCTCTTGCTACTTACTTTATACCCTTTCTCTCTGTTCTCTATTTGGCAGCCAGAGAGATCCCATAAAATGCCAGATCAATTCATTCCTCTGCTCAGAGCTACCCACTCACTAGTCATTCAAAGTAGAAGCCAAGGAGCTTATCATAGCCTACGGACTTCACATGTGTGGCCCAGTTGCTACTGCCTCTCTGCCATCACTGCCTGACACTCTCCCCCGGGCTTCTTATGCTCCAGCCCACTGGCCTCCTTGGTATCACTCAGCATGTCCAACATTCTTCGCAAAGAACAGAACCTGCATGCTTGCTCTTCTCTTCCTTATGGAACACTCCACTCACCAGTATCATAGATTCTCACTCATCTCCTCCAGGCATTTGCTCTAGGGTCACTTTCTCAACAGAAATGTCCACAACCATCATATTTTTAGAAAACCGTACCCCAACACTCCCTGAACCCCTTTGCTGCTTTATTTTTCTCTATTGCACTTGTTGACATCAGTCGTACTGAAATTTTACTTATTTATTTATTTATTTATTTATTTATTTATGTCATAGACAATTAAAATAAAAATTCTGGGAGAACAGATAATTTCACTGATTTTGTTTTCTGCTCCATTCTCAAAGCCTAAAACACTTTTTGCACATAATGGTACTAAAAAAAAGTTTTATTGAATGACTAGAAGAACATTTCAGTGCAAAAAAAGCCAAGTTTTAGTCCTGCAATGCTTCAAAGGAATAAAGCATATATATATATATACACACACACACACACACACACACACACACACACACACACACATATATGTGTGTGTGTATATATATATATGGTTGATATATGTATATATGAGGTTTATATATATATATATGGTTTATATAAATATAAACCCAATTAAACTTGCCTTTCTCCCTCAGTTTAGTGCACACAGACTAAAAAGATCAAGATATCCTGAGATCAAGATAAAGGAATATAAATAAGAGAGGAAAGAATAGTAGGAAATCAATTACACTAAGACTAAAAAGATGATAAAAGTTTCTTTGGGAATGTGTAATATAAATGCAAATATGAATTAAAGAACATAGATACACATTGTAACAAATAGTAATAAGAGGTGAATATAATATTTTAAATTACTCAAACAAAATACATAGAGTTAGAAGTTGGCAAAGCCGTTGAGGAAGTATATATTTCACAAATATTTTATATTCGACAGAGTAGGAGTTGAGTAAGTAAAATATAAACATAGTATGTAAACAAAGTATAAACATAGACATACAGTTATGTTATTGTGATCATTTGACCCTAAAAGTTAACCAGTTCTAAACGTTGCAAGCAATGTAGGATTTCAAAGTCAGGGGCAGGAACGGTGTGTGCATGTATATGGAGGGGTGGGGGATGGTTGGTATGAGTAGCAGAGGAATTGAAGAAAGAAGAAGTTGATCATGAAAAGTAAAGTAAAAAATAAAAAAAAGGAGATACATTTAAAAAGTGTAACAAGTATCTTCAATAAAATAAGACAGGGGACAAAAAAATTTTTTCAGTTACATCATATATGAAAGGGCTGAATTATTTCATTGAAAATGGTTGTACTGGGTTAAAATAATTTAGGTGTATGTAGTTATAAAAACTGATAAATAAAGGATAAATATAAAGGATGAACAAAACCACAATAAATAATATTAATATCATAATCATAGCTTAACATCATCAATTAAGAAAAGTAATATCAGGATAGTAAACATAACTTATGAACAGTTTTAAAAATCATAAAATTTAATATACCAAATAACAAGATACCAAGTACATCAACTAAAGACTTTGATGTTAAAAAATAAATGACATTAGTAATTTTTCAAATAATCTTTAAGAATTTGATAAATCAAAGATCCCACAACAAATATTCAAATGAATATTTATAGGATATAGTCTTGATAACAAAATAAAACCAGAAATAAACAAGAAAAAAATTGGCAAACCAAAACTGAGGGGAAAAAAGTGGCCATTTGGAAATTAAGAAACATTTTCCTTAAAAAAATTCAAGGGCAAATATTACTTTGAAGGTAACAAAATTAGAACATTTTGCAGAAAAATCTTCAGGACAGAGCTTGAAATTTTTCAAAGGAAAATTTCTCATCACAAATGTTTTTATTAGTAATATAAAAACTAATTCAAATTTACATACACACAAATAAGTCAAAATAAAATATGAAGATAATTTAAGGAAAATAAAAAATGAAGTAAGTAAAACCGGAAGAAAAATATTTCAAAGGATAAAAAAACCAAGAACTTTCTTTGAAATAATCAATCAAGAGTTAAACTCCTTGCAAGGCTATCTAAACTAGGGGAGAAATGAGAAAAGAAAATCAACCATGTATTTGGAATGTATAATAATCATAAGAGAATGCGGAGTCCTGGCAAAATTGGGAACACATTCTAGCTGTGAGTACTGCCCTCTGCCCTCCCAACTCCAGTCAAATCCAGGGAAGGGAAGAATAAAAGCCAGCAGTACAGAAATACTGTGAGGAGCCAGTGGTCTGAAGAGAAAACATAGTCTGGGATAAGGGAGATAAATTGGGGGAAGACTTCGTTTTAGTGCCTGTTTGTTCATTTCATTTGGTGAACATCATCTGCACAGGTACTGCTGAGTTAGAGAAAGCATAGCACCTGCTCAGCCTGACAAAGGAAGCTTCCCTGCTGCAACAAGGAGTCCTGATTGTGTCTTCCTTCTTTCTTCCCTGTCCACATACCTGGGGTGAGGGAACGGCCCTTGGAAAAGGTTAGCATTAGTGAGGCATTAAATAAAAACCTAGCTGTCCTACTGAGGAAAGAGCAAATTCCGTCTCCAAGGCTGTTATACTGAGGGCTCTCAGAAACTGGATATGCCCCCTCCTTAAGAAGCGTGGTACACACTGCCAGCCAATATAGCTGATAATCTGCGTGAATGTGAATTTATGTGAACGTAATCTATTGATTGATAAATAAAGATAAGAAATTAAACAATTGTTTAAAATCCAATAGAATTAATGTCAATGATACACAATTTAATTAAACATAATACATGTACTAGAACAGACATGTAAGAATACTGATAATAATAGGAAGCAGGAATATATATATATTCATGTACATATATACATATATATATATATATGTATATATGTGTGTATATATATATATATATATCTCAAAAAAATGTATACAAGTGGACACTTTGGTCAACGTTGCTCAAGCAATAGTTCGCCATAATCAGAAGTGTCTAGATGCTGATGGTAACCACTTTGAATACCTCTTGTAATTGCAGAAGTCAAACGTGACTTGTATTCATATTTTGTTATCAGTATACAAGGTCTGACAATGAAATTCCAGAACATGTTGCAATGATGTTGCTAAACTTTTTTGATACCAGAGGGATTATTCATTATGAATTTGTACCAACTGGACAAATAGTTAACCAAGTTTACTATTTGGAAGTTCTGGAAAGGCTGCATGAAAAAGTTAGACGACCTGAACTTTTCACCAACAATTCATGGCTCTTGCATCATGACAATGCACCAGTTCACATGGCACTGTCTGTAAAGGAGTTTTTAGCCAGTAAACAAATAATTGTCTTGATGAAAAATACGAACGGAAAGGGAGAAGCATGACAATTCAAACATATGTAAAACAAAATGGCAGAAATGAGTTCTGATAGTAAGAGAAATTATAGTAAGTATAAGTGGGTTTAACTTACAACTCAAACAACTCTAAGTATTATGTTGCTTAGGAAAAGCAAGGTGCAATATGTTGTCTACAGGAGAACATTCAAAAATACAGAAATTTTGGATGAAAAAATGGTGTAATTCATCACATATGAAACTTCAATATATTATGAAATATAATACAAGCAAATATTATAACAATGTAATTGACAAATACATATTATTAAAATAGCACATAGTACCTAACAATATAACATTCATAAAATGATAATTGACAGAATGTATAGTAAATAAACCAAAAGTTAGCTTCATAAAAAAATTTTTTGAAGTGTGTTAAACCTTGCATCATACCCTTATCAAGATGTGTAAAACAGATAAAGAAAAATATCACGTTATTTTATTTGTTAGTAGAGATTCAACAATTCCAAATAAACTACTAGAAAAAAACCTATTAATGTATTAAAGTAATACTCTTTGACCATGTAATATTCATTCTGGAACAAATTATTTGTTATCATGACATCTATTACTAGCATTCACGATATCTTTAGGCTGAAAAGGAGAGAACAGATGTATAATTTTCATAAGAGGTACTGAAAAAGCATTAATGACATTCAATACCTAATCCTATTTTTAAAATGTGCTTATAGCAAACTAGTAAAATGGTTCATTATGTGATTTAAACAATAATTACCTAAGAAAATAATAGTAGTCATAATAATAAAGGTTGAATACTAATTCAACTTAAATGTGCTAGCCAACTCTATTATACAAGTCAAGTTAAACTAAGAACAAATAATATGAACAAATACAATAAAATGACATTATTTGAATGAAAATATAATTTCCCATTGAAATAAACAGAAAATCAAACGGATAACTTACACATAATTATGACTTCAGCAAGGAGGTCAATACCAAAGCAAAAGTACTCAAATCATTCTGTTCTGACATATTCTTAATAACTTAAGTGCACAAAACAATAATGGTATAAATAAACTATTGTAATAACAATCTATATATATATATATATATATATATTTTTAATCTTTAAAAATATACAAGACTTAAGAAAGATTGATGTTCATATGACTTTTTCTCAGAGGGCATGCTGTAGAATATACAGCATAGAGACCTTCTCTTAGGCTGCCAGAAAACTCCAAATGAAAGGGAAGAATTCCAGAAAAGCAGGATGTCACAAAGAAAGAACACCTGAAATCTGTATGTAAACCAATCTCATATCCATATCTAATCCATGGACTGTGCATACATAAGGAAAACAACAGAGAGTCTGATGGAAAGTAAGAGCTAGAAAACTGAAAAACATGTGCAGAGACTTTGACTATCATCCACCCACAGGAGATAGTATTTATAGTTTCGATCCCACAAAGTTACAAGAGCAATTTATCAAGTTCCCTATTGAAACTTAAGAAAGGACATAGTTCATAAGTAAAGAACATATTCTATGCCTAAGAATTCCCCCTAAACAAAGGGCAAAGTTAAACATAGCCTCACTAACAACATATGAAGCCAAGTATCCAGAAGTTCAGTTGTCTGCCAGTAATTTATCTACCTGTTTTTTTAAAGCCACATTATTTAGAAAACCAAAACAAAAACCAGAAATTCTATAATATATAAATATAATGTTCATTGTACAATCAAAACAATATACATGAAAACAAACATGAAAATTCAAACCATAGTTAAGAAAAAAAGAAGTTAGCTAATAGAAACAGATCTACATTTCACACAGATGCAGAATTATCAGATAAGCACTTTGAAGAACCTATTATAAATATGCTGAATAGCATAAAAAAGATGGCATAATGAATGAACAGATGGTAAATAGCAGCAAAGTAATGCAAACAATAAGAAGACCAATTTTGAATTCTAAAATTAAAAAATAAAATATCTGAAATAAAAGTTCAATGTATTGGTGTAATAGTACATACGTGGCAGAAAAACAAATCAAGTCAGTAAGAGATGGGAAAATAGACATTATATAATCTGTTTCACAGAGATAAAAAAGATGAAAAGATAAATTGAGAGAGCGACAGTTACCTATAGAACAATATGAAGTCATCTAACATATATGTAAATAAAGTTCCAAAAGAAGAGAAGAAGGTAATAAAGAGGGCAGAAAACATGCTTGAAAAAAATTGCTAAAAATTTGTCAAATTTCATGAGGTAAACATGAACAAATCTAATAATTTCTGGAAATTCTGAGTAGGATAAATCCCATGAAGACCACTCTGAGACATATTATGGTGAAGATACTGACAGGTAGGGATAAAATAATTTTTGAAAAGCACATTACATACAAAAGAACAGTTATAAGAATGATGGTCAATTTCAGAAGATAATGAAAGGACATTTTTAAAGTTCTTGATGAAAAAACTTCTACATTCAGTAAAATCATACTTCAAAAATGAAGTTAAACAAGTTTTTACAAAAAAGAAATCAAAAAGGATAGCTTCAGGATGAAGTAAAGTGACACTAAATGTAAACTTGGATCAACCAGAGCTGATTAAAAAAAAATTCTTTTTGGTTATCATTAACCAATATAAATAAAAAATAAAATAAAAAATTAAGGCTTACAGTTTCTGCCAGTGAATTACATCAAACATTTAAGGCAAATACTAATCTTATATAAGCGCTTTCAGAGAATAGAATTAGAGAAACACTCCCAACTCATTTTATTGAATCAGCACAATCATGGTACAAAAACCTAACCAAAACATTATAAAAAACAAACAAACAAACCCACAATTACAGACCAATAATCCTCATGAACACAGACGCAATAATCCTTAACAAAACATTAGCAATGAAATCTAGCAATATATACAAAAAGACTAATACATTATGACCAACTTGAAGTTTATACAAGGAATTCAAGTTTGGTTTAACATTTAAAAAATCAATTACATGATGCAGCATAATAAAAAAATAGCTCTGGTTGCTAGATGGGCGGGGGGAGTGGGGGGTGGGGGGGAGGGTGAGGGGATTGGAGGGCAGTCGGTGACCACAGGATGGCCACGGGGTTTGAAAATTAATCTGGGGAACGTAATTTGGTGGTTACCAGAGCGTAAGGGGGTTGGGGGGTGGGGGACGAGGGTGAGGGGGATCAAATGTATGGTGATGGAAGGGGAGCTGACTCTGGGTGGTGAACACACAGTGTGATTTATGGATGATGTGATTCAGAATTGCACAACTGAAATCTTTGTAATTCTACTAACAATTGTCACCCCAATAAATTAAAAAAAAAAAAAATAGCTGTAAAAAAGAATATTTTCAATGTTAATTTTAATATAAATGATAACATTGATATTCAGAAAATAAATATTGTACAAAATTCAACACGTATTTATGATAAAAATTGTAAGCAACTAGGCACAAAAGGCAATGTTCACAATCTGATCAAAACCTATGGTAGCACTATACTTAGTGAAGAAATGTTAAGTGGTTTCTTTCTCTCACTGCTTCTATCGAACATTTTACTGAAGATCCTCATCATTGAAATAAAGAATGAAAAACACAAAATGCATTAAGATTTGAAACAAAAGTTATTAAAACTGTTTTTATATAGTTTGTAAAACTTATTTAAAGATTACATGCTGTTTTCATCCTGACAATTCTATAAACAACCACTAGAAATATTTAGTAAATCTGGCACTGTCTGAAGATATAAAGTCAATATGCAAATAATAATTCTATTTTTATACTAGAAGCAAAGTATTAGAAAACGTAATATAATAAATATATTATTTGGGCAACACAAAATCATCAGGAAAATTTTAATAAAACAGGCAATAACTGCTCTCTGAAAAATATAGAATATTACTGAGAGAAATTGAAGAACGTAATTTGTATCAGAATGTAAATTGAAATGGAAGATGATATTTTTAAGAGGTTGAATTTTCACAAATTTATCATGAGCACAATATAAAACATTAATCTGAAATTTTACAAAATATAAATTGAAAAGAACACTAAAAATCCTGCGGAAATGGAAAGGACCTAAAAAAGCCAAATCAATCATTAAAAAAAACTAAAAAAATAAATAAAAAATTGGAGGACTATTTATTTCAAAACAATCACGATAGTATTATACTGGCATGAGAATACACAAATAAGTAGATGCAACAGTAAAAGGAGATACAAATTAGATCCACATGTATGCTATCAAATAATTTTTAACAAAGAAGGCAAAATAATTCAAAAGACAAAAGAACATCTTTCACCAAATTGTATTATAAGAACTATACAAATGTATGGAAAATAATGAAACTCTCATTATCTTCATTATTATAATGGAGCTCTCATATCAACATACATGAACGATAATTTACAATAACATATAGATCAAAACATAAAAGTTTTCCATTGTGCATAAGTGAAATAAGTCAGAAAAAGTTGAGAACTATATGATTTCACTGACATGTGGGATATAAAACTGAAAACAACAAAGGAACAAGACCAACAAATGAAACAAAAACTCATAGACACAGACAATAATTTAGTGGTTACCAGAGGGTGAAGGGGGAGGAGGGCTGTAGATGAGGGTAAATGGGGTCAAATATATGGTGATGAAAGGAGAACTGACTCTGGATGGTGAACACACAATGTGATATATATAGCTGATGTATTACAGAATTGTACACTTGAAACCTATGTAATTTAACTAACCATTGTCACTCCAATAAATTTTAATTAAAAAAAAGATTAAAAAAACATAAAAGTTAAAAGAATATTGCTTCTAGAAAAAATAGGAAAATATTTTGGGAAGCATAGGTAGAAAAAGTTTTCTTAGACAAGAAACAAAGAAACAAAGGTACTAAATATTTTAAAAAATAAAAATTGCTTTATAAAATAAATAAATAAAAGCTAAATGTCCATCAATAGAAGAATGGATATACAAATTGTGGTTAAAAATTGCAATAAATTTATACTAGACAATACAATAAATGGAATACTGACACATGCTACTACATGGACTAAGCTAAAAAAGATTACTGTATTGAATTAAAACCATAAAAAGAGTGTACAGTGTGTATTTCAATTTATATAAAGTTCTGTAGCAGACAAAACTTAACAGAGGTAAATCAGAGCAGTAGTTGCCTATGGAGAGTTGTGATTGACTGGAATAAAATTATGATTCAATTTTCCCATACTTAACATTTCATAGAAATGGAATCATACAACATGTGGACTTACTTAATTTACTGCTTTCACTTACCATAATGTTTTCAAGGTTCATTCAAGTGGTAACATGCACAAATACTTTATTTCTTTTGATTGCCAAATAATATTCTGTATCATGCTTATATCATATTTAATTTACCTTTTCATCAGTTAATAAAAATTTGAATTTTCAACTTTTTGACTATTATATATAATGCTGCTATTAAAAAGGTTTTGCATAGGTACATGTTTTAATTTTTGGCAATATTCATAAGAGTAAAATTGCTGGGTCGTATGATAACTCTATATTTAAACTTTTGAGGAAATGACAGGTTGTTATCCAAAATAATTGCACCATTTTATAGTCCTACAAGCAGCACTTAAGAGCTCCAATTTTCCCACATCTTTGTCAGCACTTGCTGTTATCTATTTGATTATAGCTAACACTTGTTATCTATCTTTTGGATTATAAGTATCCTAATGAGTGTAAAGTGGAATCTTATTTTGGTTTTGATTTTCATTTCCCTGGTGACAAATAATCTTACACATCTTTTTTTTGCTTATTGGCTAGTTATCTTTTATTGGCTAGTTATTGGACATTATCTTTTCTTTAGATCAATGAACATTCATATTGCTTACCAATTTTTAAATTGATCTACTGGTCTTTTTATTATTGAGTTGTAAGAATTATTCATATACTGTGTATAGCATACAAGTCAAATATCAGATACATGATCTTCCATTATTTTATCTGGTTCAGAAGATGATATTCTCACTTTCTCAATGATATCCTTGAAAATACAAAAGCTTTTTATTTTAAGTCTAATGTACCTATTTATTCTTTGTTTGCCATATACTTTTATTGTCATATTTAAGAAACCATTACAAAATCAAAGATATTGAAAATTTATCCCTATATTTCTTCTAAGAATTTTATAATTTTTGTCTCTTACATTTAGATGTTTGTTCAATTTTGAGTTAATTATTTTATATTAGGTGAGGGAGAGGCGCAACATAATCATTTCACATATCAATATTCAGTTGTGACAGAACCACTTGTCAAAAGCCAATTCTTCCCTTATTTAATTGTTTTGGAACCCTTGTTGAAAATAAATTAATCATAAATATGAGGAATTATTTCTGGATTCTCAATTCTATTCCATTGATGTGTGTGTGTGTGTGTGTGTGTGTGTGTGTGTGTCGATCCTTATGTCAGTAATACATTGTCTTGATAACCATAGCTTTATACTATATTTTGAGATACTATTGGGATAAATTTACAAAATTGTTTTGTTTTGTTTTGTGTTTAAAGATGAGTTTGGCCATTCTGCATCCTTTGGATTTCCAAATGAATTTTAGGATCATTGTGTCAATGTCTGCAAAGAAGCCAGCTGGGATTTGGGTGTTTTATTATGTTGAGTCTGTTGATCAACATAATATTGCCACCTCAATATTTCAGTTCATGAGCAATACACAGCTTTTAATTTATCCAGGTAGGTCTCTTAATTTCTTTCAAATGTTTTCAGTGTAAAAATTTTGCATTTTGTTCAAATGAGTAAGGAGGAAGAAATATTTTTAACAGCATATATATCCTCAGAAGTTAAAATAAAGGACACTTTTGGCATATAAGATAGAACCCTATATCTGTCTGAAAAACAATATATAATTTTCTGGGTGGAGTCCATTCATCCTTCCTAGTTGCAATTTGAGTATTAAAATTACTGCAAAGGCCAGGCTTTTACTGTCTTTGTGGTCACTGTACCAATAACTGTGATAGACCACTCATATGAACTTAATGTTACAACAGTTCATTAAAATGAAAAACCAAATTCAAATTTATGAAGTATGTTGCTGGTAGCTTCACTGTAATATTTGAATATTTAAAAATTATAGCTTGCCCATCCCCACCCCCACATGCACACACAAAAAAAATCTAAAGAAATATTGAGGCTTGTGTAATATCATGTGGTGAAATAGTGAGAACTATAAAAATGTTGGTTTCATTTCTCATATATTCAAGTGATGCGTATTTGAAATTATTCCCAAAATAATCAAAATTAGAACTTGGACACATCAACGCTGGGCATACAAAGCTAGGTATTTAAAGGGATTTTTTTTTCCAGTTAAAGGGGGTGAAAGAAGAGAGTACCTACCTCAAAATAAAGTAGAAAAGGAATGTGATAGCAATTAAAATTTTTTTTAAGTTATTAATCAAGTTAATATCTCATATCAGATTTTAAATGCCTGCCAGTAGCAGATCTCTCATCTTGGTTACTCCCTGTGCTTTTCCTTTTTTGGTAACTTGTTACCGTTTCATGGTAAGGTGGAACCAGAGTAGTTTAATAAACTTCAGACCTGAGTCTTAGTTGAACTTTTTTCAAATGTTGGAAAAGGCAGATATTTCCACCCAACTAAAGGAAAAGCATATGTGAACTAATCTATGTCTTGCCCTCCACTCAACCTCTACCCAAGGAAAACAAGAAGAATCTCTTAATCTCGTCACACTTCAAATAGACTAATGCAGGATTTGGCACTTTTCCTGTTAAGGACCAGACAGTAAATATTTTAGGCTTTGTTTCTATCTAAATATATTTGTCTAAATATATTTGTATAAATTTGTATAAATATATTTGTATAAATATATTTGTATAAATATAGTCTCTATCTAAACTACTAAGCTCTGCTATAGAACAAAAGCAAACATAGATAACATGATTACGCATGGCTGTTTCCCAATAAAACTTTATGAACCCTGAAAAAAAGGTGCATTTTTAATTAAATTTATTCTGAATTATTTTGTTTTATTTCCATTATAAATGCAATTGTTTCGTTAATTTTATTATCATTTTTATCATTGCTCCTGTAGAGAAAAATGACTTGTATGCGATCTTTTATTTATTTTGTTTGTTTGTTTTTAGTTTAACGGGGTGACAAGTGTTATTAAAGTTACATAGATTTAAGATGTACAATTCTGCAATAATACAAGAATTGTACAGAAGTGATCTTGTGTTTTTATTTCCATTCATATCAAAACATTTTTTAATTTTTCTGTGATTTCTTTTTTGTCACACTGTTTACATAGAAGAGTGCTGCTTAGTTTCCACCTATTTATTCATTTCTCTAAAATTCTCCTGATACTGATTTCTAATTTTATCTTATTATTGTGAGGACCGACTTTACGTGATTTGAATTCTTTTAAACATATTGAGGGTTGCTTGATGGTCTGGCATATGGTCTATCCTTGAAAATATTTCTTATGCACTTGAAAAGAATTATGTTCTGTTGTTGAATGGTGAGGTCTAGAAATGCCTTTTAGGTCTACTAGCTTTCTAATTTTATTCATGTTTTGTACTTCCTTTGTTGTCTTCTAACTAGTTGAACTATCCATTATTGAAAGTGGGGTATTGAAGTCTCCAACTGTTACTGTTGAATTACCTATTTCTTCTTTTAATCTGTCAGTTATAGCTTCATGTATTTTAAAGCTCTGTTTTTAGGTACAGGTACATTGATAATTGGTGTATATTCTGCAGTAATTAACTCTTTTATCATTAAAAATGTTCCTCTTTATGTCTAGTCACATTTTTGTTTTGAAGTCTGGTATATTGGATTGGTATAGCTACTCCACCTTTCTTATAGTTGTTGCTTTCATGATCTTGTTCCATTTCACTTTATTTGTATGTTTTAATCTATAATGTCTCCTTTAGATAGTATATTCTTGAATCAAGTTTTTTTGCCCCAGTCTAATAACCTCTGCCTTTTAATTGCATTATTTTATCTACTCACATTTAGTGTTATTAATGATATACTTACTTGGGTTTATGTCTGGCATTTTACTTTTGTTTTCCAAATGTCTTTTCGTTCCTCTGTTTCTCCATTACTCCTTCCTTTTAACTCAAGTGAATACTTTTATATTAAAATTTTAATTCCTTTAATGATTTTTTTCTAAAGTTGTTTCTTAGTAGCTGATCTATAACTCTCAAAATGCATATTAACTTATTATAATCTACTTCCCCTTTATATTAATATAACTCAAGTGAGGTAAAGTAACATTAGACCTCTTTAGCTCTATTCTTTTTTCCCCATTTTTGTGCTATAATTGATATGCACATATATGATTACCTCATATAAGTTAGAGGCCAAAAATATATTATTTTAATTATTACATTATATAAATTTACATCTCTTAAAAATAGAAGAGCAAGTATATATGTATACTGGTTGTTATATTAACCTTCTTATTTATAAGTTCTATTTCTTTCCTTTCGTTCATGTAAATTCAGGTTACCATCTAATGCATTGGCTTACTCTTATACAAATTTGCTGCCACCCATTTTTTTTGTGATGTTATTCATAAATGTGTTCCATTTCTGTATATTATAGGCCCAGCAATACCTATATACATAGATTTTGCATAGTTGTTTTTTAAATTAATTAAGAGAAGAAATGAGAAGAACTATGCATTTATAGTCTTTTATAATTACATAATTTCTTTTACTGTTGCTCCTTTTATTAATTCAAATATGAGTGTATTTGAATTAGTGACTGGGATCACTTGCTTTCAATTTAAAGAATTTTCATTAGTATTTCTTCTAAGATGATTGCTAGCAATGAATCCTCCTGGTTTTTTGTTTATCTCTGAATGTCTTACTTTCACCTTTATTTTTGAAAAAGAGTTTTGTGGGATATACAACTCAGATTTTTCTTTTTTAATATTTCAGCACTTTAGATGCCATCCTACTTCTTTCTGTCTCCGTTGTTTCTGATGAGTAGTCAGCTGTTCATATTTTGTTTTCACTTGTATGTGACAAGTTATCTCTTGCTGCTCTTAGTATTTCCTCTTTTTCTTTAGCTTTCAACATTTCCACTAAGATGTTTCTTTGTGTTTATTCCACCTAAAGTTTGTTTCACTACCAAATATATTCTCTAATGCTTTTCATCATATTTAGGAGGATTTTAACCATTATTTCTTTGAATATTTTTTTTTCTCTGTTCTCTCTCTCCTCTCCTTTTGGTACTCCCATTATGAATATGTAGATGAACTTAATGGTATCCCATATTTTTCTGTGTCTGCATTTTCTTCATTTTGTTCTCTTTGTTCTTTGATTTACATAATCTCCATTGGTCTGTCTTCAAGTTTACAATTTTTTCTTCTGCCAGTTTACATCTCCTCTTGAACCCCACTAGTATTTTATTTTAAATTACAACTGTACTATTTAACTCCAGAATTGTTATTTTTAATAATTTTTATCTCTATTGATATCTATTTGATATGACATTGCCATAAATTTTAATTTTAATCATGTTTTTCATTAATTATTTGAATATATTTATAATGTCTACTATGAAATCATTGTCTTTTTCTTCAACATCTGGACTCTCTCACAGGTAGTTTCTGTTGCTTGTTTTATTTCCCCCTGTATGAGTCAGACTTTCCTGTTTCTTTGCATACTTTATATATTTTTTTGAAATCTGAACATTATCAAGATTATGTTATAGCAATTTTGTTTCTTGTCTCCCATTTATGCTTTCTTATTTTTGTTTACCTTTTTTTTAAATTTATTTTTAATTTATTGGGGTGACAATTGTTAGTAAAATTACATAGATTTCAGGTGTGCAATTCTGTATCACATCATCTATAAATTACATTGTGTGTTCACCACCCAGAGTCAGCTCCCCTTCCATCACCATACATTTGATCCCCCTCACCCTCATCCCCCACCCCCCAACCCCTTTACCTTCTGGTAACCACCAAATTACGTTCCCCAGATTAATTTTCAAACCCGTGGCCATCCTGTGGTCACCGACTGCCCTCCAATCCCCTCACCCTCCCCCCCACCCTCACCCCTCCCGCCCATCTAGCAACCCTCAGTTTTTCCTCATTGTCTCCCAAACTGTTTCTGATTAGTTCATTCACTTGTTTACCTTTTTATTTGTTTAGTGAATTGCTGAACTATTTTAATGATGTCAACTTCTGTAGTGTGAATCCTCTGATGTTTCTAGGGTATTTGCAGATTCACCCTGGGATGACAGTGATTTTAAGAGGACTCTTCTTCTCTCTCATTCTATGACCACATCCAGTTAAGTCCCACTAATTGCCAGTTAATTGCTCCACTGTTTTCAGCAATACCTTATAGTATTACTTGTTCCATAGACCATTTGGCATGCTTTACAGCACTAGTTTTAGAGATCAGTCTCCATACTTTGTTCTTACCCCGGAGGACTCTTCTTGGTTTTATTTTTCTAGGTCTCTCTGGTAAACTAGCTAGTCTATAGTTCAGCATGCTTACTATCAAAATACCCATTGTGTTTTATAGTTCCCTTCAGCCTAAAATTTCCCTTATTCTGTTTTAAATCAGTTCAGCTCCTTAGGGGAGAACTTCAAAGCTCTCATTGTATGGCCTGCTTGTACCCTTGGTCAAAATATCTGAACCAGAGTTCTAGAGCTTATGTCAGGGAAAATGGCACACTTCTTGCTGATTGACATCCTACTTTAGGTTCAGGTTAAAGCAGAGGCATTAGCCTCTGCTCTTTTTGTCTTTCCTCTTCCTACATAGAAATGTGCCCTCTGAACCTATTAAGTGCGCTCAGAATGATTAGCATTCCAGTATTCCCTCCCTGCCATATTTTGGGTGGAACTACTGCCACATAAGTGGAGGCTGCACAGAAGAAGGGAGTCCTCAACCTTTCAGCCATACTAGCTTCGAATCAAGCCTCTATAACTCAGAGTTGCAGGGAATTGAAATATGGAGAGGCTGCCCCTCTGGAAAAGATACCATAGCTCTGGATTGGGAGATGGGGGTTAAGGGATTGTTGTGTTCTTGGCTGTCCTCTCCTGGACTGGAGTTTCTGTCATGCTAATCTGGGAGGAGAAAATGAAGGGAGAAGGTTATGGTTCAAATACCACAGACTCTTGCTATTTTATTGAGATTTAATAGATTTCCTTGAATAAGTGTTTCTTCATTTTCTGTATGTCTTTAGCACAATTCCAGAGATTTAAGTGGTTGGTTTTAAAATAATTTTTACTAATTATGTTTATTTCACTATCGGTCTAGTGTATCTACAGAGCCTTGGAACTCTGGAACTTTCAAAAGTGAAGAAAACATTCTGTATCTTCATTAGAGTAGTGATTATAAAGTTGTATATATTTATCAAATCAATAAATTTTAAATAAAATTCCCACATTTATATGTAAATTATACCTCAATTAAAAACATGTAGGGTGTATATAAAGACTGGTTAAAATTCTAGTGTAAAGCATTAAAAAATGTTATGCATACAAAGAAAAAAAAAGCACATTATATTCTTCATTGGTTTATCAAGCTCCAAAGAGGAAAAAAAAAATCACATATGAAAATAAAAAAACAAAGAAAATTTAACATAAGGGATTTTTTTTTCCCTAAGTGATACAAATTCTGAGAAGCCAAACAGGAAACATCAAAACAATCAAAACCAAAAGTCCCTTCTACATCTAGATTGGAGAGAGATAATCCACATTTGGAAACTGGGACACAGTGGGCTTTGACACTGGAGTTGGAGCCAAAGAGGAGATACAGTCTTTGCCAGACACGTAATCTAAGGCAGAAAGAAGTAATAGAAATATCTTGGCTTCTCTCTTCCTCTCACTGCCCAGAATTTCACCAGAGCCTCCCACCATCAGATCTCAGAAAGAAGCCAGTTGAAATGGAAACTTAGGACCCACAACCTGCAGGATTAATTCTACAAAAAAGAGCAGAATAAGTGATTAACATCCCAATATATAAATAACTCCTACAACTCAACAACAAAAAAATGAAATAACTCTATTAAAAATGAGCAAAAGCTGTGAATAGATGCTTTTCCATAGATGTTATACAAATCGCCAATAAGCATATGAAAAGATTCTCATCATCGCTAATCATTAGAGAAAGATATGCAAATCAAAATCACAATGAGATATCACCTCACAACCATTAAGATCAATACTTTAAAAATAAAGAAAAACAGAGAATAATGAGTGTTAGTGAGGATTGGAGAAATAGTGGATTTTTGCACTATTTGTGGAAATGTAGAATGATATAACTGCTATGGGGAACAGGTTTCTTAAAACAATTAAAAATAGAATTACTATTTGATAATGCTATCCCACTTCTGGTTATACTCGTATGTCCTTTGATTGAAAAATGCAATTAATTTACATTTAGAACAATTAATGACAGGCAAAAGTTTACTAATGACATTATGAGTTGTTTTCTGTTTGTTTGTTTGTTTATAGTTACCTTGTTTATTTTTCCCTCTGTTGCTGACTTCTTTTGTAATTGATGATTTCATCTAGTGGTATACTTTGATTCCCTTCATTTTTTTCTTTTGTGAATCTAGTATACATTTGGCTTTGTGTTTACCATTAGGATTTTATAAAACATTCTATAGATATAAGTATGTTTTACTGCTACAAAAACTTACTCCAACCTGTTTATAGTTTTGATGTTACAGTTTACTTCCTTTTATATTGTGTATCCATTAACAAATTATTGTAACTGTATTTAGTTTTAGTACTCTTGTATTTTACCTTTAATACTAAAGTTAAGTGGTTAACACTCCACCATATTACAGTAATAGAATATTGTGAACATGACTATATACTTATCTTTAACAATGTGTTTTATGTTTGCAGATGTTTTTATATTTCTCTTAGTATATTTTCATTTCAGCTTGAAGAAATCTTTTCAGCATTTTGTAAGGTAGGTCTAGTGGTGGTGAATTCCTTCAGCTTTCGTTTTTCTGGAATAGCCTTTACCTCTATTTCTGAAGGGTAGATTTCCCAGGTAATATATTCTTAGTTGCCAGTTCCTTTTTTTTTCCGTCTTAGCACTTTGAATATCTCATCCCACTGTATCCTAGCCTGTAAGTTTTCTGCTGAGATATGCACCAATAGCTTTGTGGGGGTGCTCTTGTAAGTCATAAGCTTTTTGTTGTTTTCTCTTGCTTTTTAAGTTTGTTTGTTTGTTTGTTTTGTCTTTGATTTGTTATAATGTGTCTTACAGAGGACCTCTTTAATCTGATTTTGTTTGGTGACTTGAGTTTCATGAACTTGCATATCCAAATCTCTTCCTAGATTTGAGAAATTTCCAGTCATTATGTCTTTAAATAGTTCATTTGCACATTATTTTTTTTATTATACCATAGATCACATAAGCACTCTTCACTTTATTTCTTTCTCTTTGTACTCCTCGGATTGGATACTTTCAGTTGACCTATCTTTGAGTTCATTTATTTTTTTTCTTCTGCTCAGTCAAGTCTGTTGTTGAAGCTTTCTGTTCAGTTTTTCATTCTATTCATTGTATTCTCCAGCTCCAAAATTCCTGTTAGGTTCCTTTTTTGTTTCCTGTCTTTTCATTGAACTTCTCATTTTGTTCCTGTATTATTTTCCTGATATTGTCAAATTGATTATCTGTGTTCTCTTGTAGTTTTTTGAGCATCTTTAGTATAATTATTTTGAATCTTTGTCAGATAAATCCCAGATTTCCACTTCTTTGGGCTAACTACTAGAAATTTATTATGTTCTTTTGGTGCAGTCATATTTCCCTGGTTATTTTTGATCCCTGTACCTTTCAATAGATATCTGAGCACTTGAAAATGCAGTCACCTCTTCTAGTCTTTATATATTATCTTTGGTAGGGGAAACATTTTACCTGCTGGTGGGGCCATCCTAGTGCATGATCTGTTCCCAGGGCTAGTATCGCAGGGCACCAAGTGAGGGAGTTTGTGGTGACATCAAATCCAGGGGTATGTGGTATCTCTTTGGCTCAGGCTTCTGGGGTTCACAGCATTGACAACTGTGTCAATGGCAAGCAATACAAGAGGTCCACAGTGGCTGCAAGGGCTGTTAGGTTCCTCAATGGTACCTCTAGTTCCAGCATCTACAGATCAGGCCGGGCATTGGCAGTGGCTGAAAACAATGTTGTGTACACACTTGGCTGTGGGGGCCAGTTGCATGTGTGTGTGTAGTGGCAGGGGCTGGTTGCAGACTCACACATAGAGGTGGGGGCCCTAACTGTTGTCATGTACTACCATGGCTGTGAGGTCTCATCACAGGTATACTGGATGCCAGTGATGGGTGTAGGGTTGTAGTTTGTGCAGGTGTACTGCTGGAGGGGCTAGCTACTCTTGAGCAGAGTGCTTCAGGTTAGTTAAAGAAGACGGGGCCTGATCTGGGGCCACAGACAGCGGTGAGGCTCTGGCTGTTTGTGATGCATGCTCTCCGGTGACCGCACAGCCTCTTCTTGGGCATGGACACAGCAGTGGAGGCTGGTGATGAGAACCAGGCCAGCAGTGTGCAGGTGCACGGCCGGAGGGGCTAGCCCTCGGCACGCACGTGGTGGCGAGGGTCAACTGTGGAGTTGGAGGCTGGTGTCGTGCATTCACACAGCTGCCAAGGCCTGCACTGGCTGCCCATGCTGCTCCTCCTTTCCTGGTGAGGGGAACGTTTTCTTCCTGAGGAGCTGCACCGTGACACTGAGCAAGGTCAGCTTGGGGATCAGATAAGACAGGCAAGATGAAGCTGTTTCCCTTCATTTTTGTGCAGTTATTCTCAGGGTTTTTACTCTACAGTGCTGCTAAAGTTTTTACGTGGACTCGAGAGCTCACCTGGAGCTGTTTTTGTTCATGTGTAGCTGTCTAATGTTGATATTTTAGAAGGATGGAGGCTGAAGTCTCCTATGTCACCATCTTGGTGATGTGAATCTGTTTAACAGATGAAATAGCGCTTGTCAATATTTAACAAAATGCCTAAGAAATGGAAAATTCTCATAAATGTCAGATGCAATTAGTGTTTCTATAGCTAAAGCTTTATCTCTTAATTTAGCAAAACATTCATGAACTATCTTAAGGGATGTTCTCCCCAGCTCCCATCAGAAATGAAGCCTTTTTTCACTCTGTGCTGTCTCTACAGGTAAATTAATAACTTCCCTCTATTAAACTTGGACAGTCTGACCTTGAGTGCTTGTTTGACTTTGTACACAGAGTTATAGAAAGGCAAGAGAAAATATGTTAATATTTTGACCTAAGAAAAGTCAGAACCAAGGTACTCATATATTATTAATTCCAAAACATTAGCAAACTGAGTTACAAATATATGGGCTGATACATAAACAGTATTTACTTTTTGAGAGAGAACCATGGCAATGGCTAAATTAACGTATAGTAATTATAACACTGCATACAGAAATAGCATCATGTTTGTTTCCGCTATTATTAAAGGTAAGTTGTGATGACACTTATCTATAAATGTAAAAATGTTGATAATATATTCCAGAGGTGAAAAACATGGAATATTAATAAACATATTTTTAAAATTTTGCAATCACAACTTGTGATTTTTAAAGTGATATTTAAATGGAATACATTGTCATAACCTGGACAATTTAATTATGAGAAAATTTATCTCTCTATGATGCAAAATAAAAATTGTCAGTATATTAGGCATTTTTTTCTAAACGATGAAGAACAAAAGTTTTTTAGAAAAGCATCTCTCTTACCTGAATAACAAATATTTCTGCTTTGGACTCTCTGAACAAGAATTTTTGGCTCTTTTCAGCATATCTTTTACTACTTTTGAATTTACAAATTATTGAAACAACATAAATTCTCCAGTAACAAGCCTTTGGCCAGCTTTCTCCCGCCCATTTCTCCCTTGTTAAAGAAAAGTGTACTTCACGAGCCATGTCTGCCCATTAACTTTGCATTCTCTGACCTTCTTTTATTTTATTTGCTTCTCTTTTATTTCACTGCTATCTATATATTTGCTTATTAGCACTATATCCATATTTCACATTCTTCAGCTGGAAGGCTAATTTAGATACGTACACTCCACAGAGCTCCTGTTTGGGGAGCTTCTCCCATCACTTCATCAGCTTTCCTTGCTTGGCCTCATCTTTCACTTACCTGTTCTCTGGATCTATTCCATCTGGAATCCATCAGCCACCCAGAGTCTGCATATTTTAATAGTGTTCAGTGAACCCCTCATCCATTATTCATGAGCTTTCTTTTTATCTGTGTTTGCTTATTATGCTTGTGATGTGCCCCGACTGCTTTGTAGAATGCGTGTTTCATCTCCCTTGTCAATCAAATGTGTTGTCTGTCTCTGCTCATTTAGGCCATTGTGATTATACCAAGCGATTTCCATTTAGAACATAAAAGTGAGCAGGAAGCCGGATTAGGACAAGTTTATCTTAAATAAACTGAGGTCACTTTTATTAAGAGAAAGTTGATCATCAGCAGGCATTTTGTCACTAGCAACAGAAACTCTTATCTACAGTTACCTGAGTTTTCTTTCATTTCCTTTGAAGAAATGTCATAATATGTATGTAAAATCCCCCAATTATTAAGACTTCTTTCTCAATCTAAACTAGAGCATGTACTACATACAATCTGATCTTACTGTTTTACAAGTCCGATTCATTTGTCCAGTTCATGAGAATTATGCATCAGTGAAATCAAATATAAATATATTTTTAATACTTGCCTTACTAGCAAGTATGTTGCATATGAATACAAGAAACCCCGGACTTCTAGGTGTAGACAGAGCAGTATTGCAAAGAATCACTCTAATCACCTTCATTTTGTACAACTTTAGTCAGTAAAAGAGAAAGGTACATCCCCAGTTTTAAAATAACTTAGATCCTCTTAGTGGGATCCTGATGTATCAACTCAGCTAGGGGAATCTTACTGGAGAAATGGAAAAAAATATTAAAGACCATATTGATTGGTTTACTGGACAATAAGCATCCAATTCCCTGAATGAGTATGTTGCTTTCCTCAATGTGCCTTGGACCAGGTCTCAAGTCTTGGACAAGACTGTAAAATAGAGAATACCAGTACTCATGGGCTCCTTTTTATGTGACGGCAGTGTATTGAGCATTTTACATAATCTGTCACTTCAGTAATTTACTTCAAATTTTAAAAAGTATTTTTTAAATTATTTTTAAAATGACACTTAATGGACTGAAATTTCCGTTAGAACTTTGGATTTTCCTGAACCCGTATTTCAACCCTTGAGCACTGAGCACTGTGGGCAGTGACAGTTCCAGCCCTTATTAATTATTTTTTAGTGTCTATAACTTGCAAAGCCTATACACAGACCATCATGTCATCCTCATAATGACCTTGTGAGTTAAGCCAGGACTCATTTAACAACTGAAAAAACTGAGGCACCCCTCGATGAGGCATGGCCAAGAGGCGTGATCAGTCCAAAGCTCTGGCGAGAGGACAAGACCCAAATTCCAGCCTAAGTGTCCACCTTTTCATCTAGCGCTTCTTTAACCCTCTCTCAATATAATATCCATGCCCCATTCCTCCATGAAACTGCCCACATTTTTCTCTGCCATTCTATTTATTCTGTGGATACAAGTCATATCAGCTCAACAGAACTCTAAGCTGACATTTCTTTTCATTCTACCCAGCAAAGAGCAGAGAACAAGGTAGACAAATTTATGAGTAGAATTTCTCGACCCTTTGAGTGGAATTAAATCTCGCACCAAGCACGTCTCCTGTTGGGTGGTTTCATTTTCCCGTCTCTGCTGCCTCCATTTGGTACATGTTGCGCTTTTCCCCCCGATAAGTTAGAAGAATGATGTTCCAAAGCAAAGACAGAAAAATCTATCAAAATGTCTAAAACCATTTTCAGTGAAATACTCCAAATAAAATAAAACTTCAGACGTAAAGGTCTACCTTGGATCTATAGGGATTCCAAATATCATAACCCATTGAACCAGGTCAGATTAAATCGTACTTGTGCAAACGCTGAAACTTGCCGATTTTCTCATCACAATTTTTGATACAAAGTATGACTATAATCAACTCAATGGTGGGATGTGTGTGTAATTGGTCTCATTACCACATCCCAGATCCTCTCCTCAGGGTTGATGCACCCATCCCTTGGTTGCTGGAATATCCACTGCTGACAGCTTAGAGATGAACAACCCTTGGTGGCAGGGTCCTGCCAGAGGGCAGCCCAAAGCAGATGGATAGTTGATGTACATCAACTATTTGTAGAAATAAAAAGGCCCACATCCCCTGCTCCTATTGGGAACAGCTCTGTCAGATTGTCCAACTCCAGAGATTGTCCAATTCCTGTTGGATATTCAGAGACCTCCGTAGCAGCCCCAGCATGGTTCAGCATCTCCCTGCATCTGCCCTTTCCAAACAATTGTATCTTTCAAGAGTGTCCCCCAATAAACTCTCTGCAGGCAACATCTGCTTTCAGAATATTTTCCATGGAAACCAATCAAAGACACCATATAATATAGTGTCAGAGTATTAAAAACAGTCTGACTACAATGATTTCAATAATAATAGAAACTTCTAAAAACTTTATTAAAGCTGTTACTTTATTTTTCAATGTCACTTTCTTATAAACCCCATCGTGAGTGTGTGTGTGTGTGTGTGTGTGTGTGTGTGTGTGTGTATGTGTGTAGTGTAGAGATATGCTCATACCAGATCCACAGTCACTTTCTAGTCCAATTTAGTAATGTTGAGCTTGGTTCCCAAGAGTAAATATTATTTTCATCTCTTTGTTTCTGCTTAAGATGTCAATAAACTCAAGTATATGTAATAATTCAGGTGAGCTAATAGCACTGGCAAAATCTGAGACTCATTGTCTTCCTAAATAGGCTGTTTGCTTGAATATCTTGAGGTGTTCTCTTGGGATTGTCAGCGATGACTCACTCAGCTGACTGTCAGTGCACTCTGTGATCTTTAGACTTGGGTCTCAGAGTGCAAAAACACAAATGCTTCTATCTAATTTATAACAGAATGAATAACACTAACAGAATAGCACTAACTGATTAGTGCTATTAGTTTTATTCTAATTATTCCACCACAGGAGATTTTATTTTTCTGAGAAAACATGATTATTCTTTCATTTAAGTTTTATTATTCTAACTGAGAGGCCACTTTTCTCTGAAAAGACAAAGAGAAAAACAGTCTGAGTAATGAATCAGTATTTATTAAACATGGGCTCTCCATGTTTAAAAGAAGAAGATAGAGAAATCAAACAATTAAATAATCATTCACAAAATATATGCTGGTGAAGAGTAGCCCCTGCACTGAAAGTTGTGCTTCTTTTCTCATGCCAAGGGGCCTCCCACAGACCCCGCTCCCTGGGCACCAATCTCCTTCACATCTGGCCCCCTGATCTTGTAATTCCTGGTACACTCCGTGCTGCTCTCTGCCTCCACCTCTCTGCTCATGCTGTTCTGGATGTCGAGGAAGCCCTTCCCCATATTTCTTTGTGGGAATGACCTCTCTCTCTATTACAGTATGGAGTAGAAGTTAAAACTGTAAATATCATTGAATTTGTCATGTAATTAATGTAGTGACTGTTCCAAAGGATTTCAACTTCCCTCTGACAGCATGACAGTGTCTTACTTAAAAAAATAGAATTAAAATAAAGATTGCTTCAAATGTATATAAATAGAGCAGGGAAAGACCCCTCCTCACCCCTAAAATCCCACCTATCATAGGTAGCCATTAGGTATCTATCCGTTTGCCTGGCTACCTTCACTACAGAGTGAATGGGTATTACCTTCACCAGGAAACTTATCCCCAGCCTAAGTTTCTTGTTCATCTAGGTGCCCATTTTTAGCTGTGCATAATTTCGTCTTGTCCTATACCGTAATATATTGACAGCATTGGTTTCCAGAGTATTGACAGAGAAAAATCAAAGCTGAGACCATGCATATTCATTTTTCTGTCACACGAATAGAGCACAGCTCTAGGCTTACAGTAAATGCTTAATCAATGCTCTTCAAACCGAACTGAGTGGATGTAGAAAGTTTTATTCCACTTATGCTGTGCAATTTAAGTTGGGGGCGGAGGTTAAAATCTCCTAGAAAATACCAGCAACGTCTTTGTGAATTGACTTACTCATAAGCCAAGTTAAAGTCCTGCTCAGCCCTGTTGGCCACTATTATCATCAAGGGAAAGGGGCAAGAGGAAGAGACATGAGAATGCAAGGCAATAATTCAGGCCAGCGGAATGATTAAATGAAAAATAAAAGGTTAGAGAGGAAATGCAGAAGGACATAAGATCCATGGTGCACAATAATTATATTTCCAAACACCCTGCTGTCATTTGTAACAGCCAAGCTCACACAGCCTCTGCAGCCCCGCTTTACCTCCACGATCAAGTCTGACACCCGTACTATCTGTTCCCAGCTCTCACCTGTCATGGCCTTGCATACTTGCTTCTTCACTCATACTTTCTCCATGGCTTGGAATGGCCTCTCTATTTGAGGATCAAACTCCTCCTTGAAGAGCCAAATCAAATTCTAGTTCATTTAGAAAAGCAGATAGTCCAATATTCTATAAACATATTGCACAATCTGTTAACAATTAATTTTGACTTTTAACATTACTAATAATGTTTCCTGTCTCTGTGCCTCTGTCTATCTTACTTCCTAATTTGATTGCAAGTCCCTAGAGGGCAAAAGCACTTCTAGTTTTTTATCCCCCAGCACTCTCAGCACAGGCTTTGTAGTAGTACACCTGCAACACACACCCCCTGCGTGGTTGACTGACTTCCCAGGGGGCTCATTTTAAATTAGTTCATTTTCAAAATGGCCTCATTTTGCTGATCAACCTCAATATTCAAGTTCCCCAGGGCTCAGACCATGCTTGATTCTTTTTCTTTCTCTGTTTATTGGAAACCTGCTTGTGATCTCATCCCATCGCCTGGTTTACAATGCCATGAAAATGCTGATTTCTCTCAAATTTACGAGTATATTTCTGTCTCAGACCTCTCTCCTGGCATCGAGACTTATATGTCTACTGTTTTATTGACACTCTACATAGATATCTGCTAGACATTTCAAAGCCAGTATGTTTACAACTGAGTTCTTGATCCTGTTTCGTGTGTGGAAATGGGCCTTCCCATCTCAGTAAAGGGCGAATCCATCCTCCCAGTTGTGCAGGGGAAAAAATCCTTAGAGTCATCCTTGGCTCTTCTATTTATCTCTCATCTCACATTAAGTATTTTATTCACTCTGTCTTCAAGTATCCAAAATATGAACACTCTGTACCATGTCTGTTGCTGCCACCTGAATCTGAGCCTTTAGCATTTCTCATTTAGATTCAGCTACAGCCCCTAATAAACCATTCTATCCTTACTTGCTTATAGCCTATTTTCAACAAGCATCCTTTAAAAAAACACTAGATCAATTATACTCCTTTTCTTTCCAAAATTCTGCAATGGTTCCCTATTTCCTTAACCATCAAAGCCAAAACCTTTATGATGACCTATAAGGCCTCACACAACCTACCGTGTTTCCCCAAAAACAAGACCTAGCTGGAAAGTCAGCTGTAATGCGTCTTTTGGAGCAAAAATTAACATAAGACCCGGTATTATATTATATTACATTACATTATATTACATTATATCATATTATATTATGACCTGCTATTATATTTATTATATCATATCACATCATATCATATCATGTCATGTCATATTGTGTAAGATCAGGTCTTATATTACAGTAAAACAAGACTGGGTCTTATATTAATTTTTGCTCCCAAGATGCATTAGAGTTGATTGTCTGGCTAAGGCTTATTTTTGGGGAAACACAGCATCCTCCCTGATCCTTTCTCCCCACACACCTAGTGCTTCTCCAATATCAATTTTCTCTACTCTATTTCTGCTCCAGCTGTACTGGCTTCTGTGCAATTCCTCAAAAGTGCCTCATATATCTTGTACTGGTTGTTGCTTTTACACGGAAAAATCATCTCAAAGATATTATTATGCCTAACTTTGTGTCTCTAAAATGTTTTCTCCAATGCCACCAACTTGGTGAGACATATCTTGACCAATCTATTTAAAATTACAATCAACCCCCACATCTAACACTCCCAAACCCTGTTATCTTCCTCTATTTTTTTCTCCACAGCTTGCATTACCCCCTAGCATACTAACCAATTCCCAACACTATATTGTTTTCATTCTTTATTGATCTGTTCTATTGCTAGACTGAAAGCTTCACGATGGGAGGGGTTTTTGATATTGTGTTCACTGACATAGTCTAAGAACTTAGAACAATGGCTGAAACATTACACCTTCTTAAATTGTTTTTAATAAATGGAATTCCAAAATGAATTGTATGAGCTTTGCATCCCTTACCATTTCCCTTTAGTATGTTCCTGCTACTACTAAAACAGGAATTAGTTTAATTCTGTTCAAGTGAGTTCAATAAATCTTTTTGTAGACTTATTATGTGTAGATATATTTGGTCCCGCTTTCAAGGATCTTTGCTGGAACTCTTCTAGTGATATAAGAAACATGCAAATAAGGAACAAAGATGAACAGAAGAAGGAAGTGTGCTAAAAATAAATGCAAGCAAAAACACAGAGAAAAGGATGGTTAATCCAGATGAGGATGACTGATTGCAGATAACGTCGAAGTGAAGACAGCAGATAAGAGTGATCCAATATTGACTGTGGAGAATGAGGAAAAAGATTTTTAGGGAAGGGGATGGCATGATTGCAGACCCCACTTGAAGAGCACCTAGTGTATGATTAGCGCAGTGGTTATGTGGAGGTTTTAGTTGTAAGTGAAACGGAATGGGGCTGATATAAAAGGTCCTCTGTTCCATGCTAAAGCATTTGAAACGTCCTGAAGGCAGTCAGGGGAAACTGGATGCTTTCAAAATTAGGAGTTAGAACAGAAGTCTTCCACTTAAGGAAGTGTGGGATTGGAGCTCCCTAACCTACTAACACAGCAGTGAGGTCTGCTCCTGGCAGCTTCTCACTGCAACAGCAAGTTTGCCCTGTTAAATTGGGTTTATGTCTCTTGACTTTATACTCTTCATTTGGATCTAAGAATAGGCTGTGCTTGTGTGGTCTTCATATAAACTGAAGTCTTAAATTTGTTAATTAAAGAAATGAATTTGTTATGAGAAGACATGAAGTCATTACCACATACATATAAACACTCTGTCAAATGGGTCAGAGACATTTCGATTATTTTCCCCACTTCCCATTGCCCACTAATTACTTTTTATCTTGATTAGAAATAACCATCCCTTGGGCCCTTAGAAATAATTCTAATTAAGCATCACATAATACCAACTTCAAAACTTGGCAACCTGTCTAGATACTTGTTGACCCAGGCTGGTTTTCCCTCACTGCCAGAGGGACACACAGAGCTTGTGAGTAAGTGTTGTACCCTTGATGCTCCAGGCAGGAAGAAAAGCAGTTTTGAGAAGACAGTACATTGGGCCAGTGGCCAGGCCTCTGTGGAAATAAGTTGTATGGAGGAGTTGTGGGCTGTGGAAACTTAAATGGGCAGGGTGAATTTAAGCTTAAGTACATTTATTCCCATAAAGAACGGTGCAGTTTGGGATGCTGAGGGAATGTTTATGTAGTGGACACAACAAGGCTTTCAGGACTTCCCTCCTTTGGAGGCTCAGCCTGTTCTGTGACAGGCAATTTGGCCGTGTCCACAAGAACAAAGTTAGGCTGCGATATGGAGGCTTGTTTTCTATTTTTCGGCTTCACGCTTTATTCTGATATCGTCACTATTGCCTTTGAAATCATCCTAAGGCAAATCATTCACTGACAAATAACTTTACTCCCCTCAGAAAATATCTTATTTTTCTACTCTCACAGAAGGGGAGGTAAAAGGATAATCACTAGATAATAAACAAGGCCAAGTAAATCATACCCTGAGACCCTTCTCTTGTACATTTTGATCATGTAAAAGCAAGTATTAAAGGACTCTTCGAAAGACAGTGACACGAGAGTGTAAAACGTGACAGGAGGCCTGTGTGGAAAGCCAGTCCAATGTGGGCACTAGTGAGCATCTGGGTGCAGAGGCAGAGTGGGTGCCTTGGAAGTAAATGAGCTACAAATGTGGATCCAGTCTCCTTCCTGCCTGATGACCTGTGTCCCTAATGAGTCATCAACGTTGATTTTGTTCAAAGTAGTGCCCGAGGTAGAAATTTGAAGACTCCCGTCTCATCCCTTTTTTCTTCTCATTCTATACCACGCTTTCGGATGATCTTATTCTCTCCCATCTAACCACCTATAATGCCTGACAACAATCCAATCATGGCAGACTTGCAAATCGCATTTTCTACTCTCACATGTCCCTTGGATTTTCAGTAGGCGCTTCCACATTACCCTGAACATACACAGCTGAATTTACCATGGATGCTCGCTTTACCTCACTCCCTTGCCTCTCCCTGTCCCACGGAATCTGCTCCAATATTCCTTTCAATTGTACCGTGTTGATATCTTTGGAATCCGTCTCCTTCTCAACACCCTGACTATCACCATACCAACTCAGGCTTCATCTGGAAAACTGTCATAGTCCAGTGCTTGTCACTGCCCCCCGAAACCCTGCATCTCTACCCTTTACCCAGCCATCAAATTTATCCTTTCATCAGTACAGGTGAGATCTTTCAGGAGAAATATGGTTACAGATTTCCTGCACTTAAAGTATATCCATAGTTTATTACCTACGGCAATGGTATTTGTTAAAAATAACATTCGTTAATCTCATCCCAGGTCGAATGGGTTAGCAATCATTTCTGAAATCAACCCCCAGCCTGGCGTCACGCATCTTGCACAATCTGGTTCTAGTAACACACCCATTTCAGCTGTCATCACTCTGCTCCTGTACCATATCTCCAGCCATATCAAAACAGTTTCAGCTCCCTGAAGACGCCAGGTGGTGGGCTCGCGTTGTTTCTTCTGCAAGGAATGCCTTTATAACTATCTTTGCTCAACTAAACTTACCTCCATGGTGCTGAGGCCTTGCCTCCTTCAGCTGCTCTGTGAACACCTTTCTGGTAGCATTTGGCACACAGACTAGCTATGATCAGTTCACCATACAGTTTCACTGCTAGAAAGGGATCTGTGGGAGGATAGGGCTTGACCCACAAGTCCATCTATGTCTCCCTAGCACCTAGCATGACCACATAGAAGATGTTCAGCAATGTTCTTAAATACATGTCCCCATGAATGCAATCCCAGCTTCTCCTTGCCATGAATAAGCACAGCGTACATATTGTAAAAACACCCAAGTGTGGCTTTGCCCCTTTATGTGCTTTTCAGCCTCAGTTTCTCTCTTGCTTTTAAAAAGCCAAACAGCCTGAACCCAACATCCCCTGGCTGGCATCCCTAAGGTTCTATGCGATCAATGACTATGTAGTCATGTAGGTAACATCATATCTAATTACCACGATGTCAGGATTACAGAGAAGTATGTGATTCTGACTTGTTATTAATATCTCAATATCCAATTGTAACAGAGGAAACACCCTAGCATAACTTTAAATGAAATCTTTTTATACGATTTATGTGGAGAAAGACTATCAGTCTGATTAATTATTTATCATTGCAAAAGAACATAACTCATCCATTAATAATAATGGTAAAGAGTGTTAGGTTTATGTTCTAGACTCATTACTAAGAACTTTGATTACAGTAAGGAGAAAGACTGACACTTAAATCTATTAAAACTATTATATCTATTAAAACTATTAATCTATTAAAACCATTGAGAGTTTATGCTAACGAGATAACTTTAGGAAGAACAATTTGTTCTTTTTGAGCCAATAAATATTTCTGTAAAAATTTAAAAGTAGTATACGATAGAAAAATAAGAAATCAGTAACCTTGTAATTTAACATGCATGAAATTGAATGGTGACTTAGATTTTGTAATTTTAATGAAAATAATGATGAAGAATTATATTTCCATTATGATTGTTTGATTCCAGTGAATCAGGAATCAAATAATTTTAAAAAGCTATTCGGGAATTATTATAATGACCAAACTATCAATTGTGCCATGTTAAAAATCGAGTACCTATAAAACTCTAAATTCATTTATAACAATACTTACGGTAAATCATATTTATAGTTTTGAGTCTAAATATTTAAATTAAATGTTTGATGAAATAAGTTTTAAAGAACTGCCAACAATTTTCATTAAAGGTTAGTTGTTGTTGTTGTTGTTGTTTTCCTCAAGGCATAAATCCCAGGTAAAATATTCTTTCTTGAAAAATATGCTGGTAAAGGATTGTTTTTATTTAATGAAATACACTGTGCACAAAAGACAAGTGATTTATTCATTGTGCTACTTCTATCTAATCAGATATTTGGGAGATAAATAATGAAAAACCATTTTTCAAAAAACTTTGGAGCAAATAAACAATTATGATTTTGGTCTACTTGCTTCAGAAAAGATTTTTTTTTTTAAATTAAAGTTTATTGGGGTGACAATTGTTAGTAGTTACATAGATTTCAGGTGTACAATTCTGTATTACATCATCTATAAATCCCATTGTACGTTCACCACCCAGAGTCAGTTCTCCTTCCATCACCATATATTTGATCCCCTTTACCCTCATCTACCACCCCCTCCCCCCTTACCCTCTGATAACTATAAAACTATTGTCTGTCTATGAGTTTTTGTTTCTGATTTGTTTGTCTTTTTCTTTTGTGTGTTTTTTTGTTTGTTTTTTATACCATATATCAGTGAAATCATATGCTTCTCTGCTTTTTCAGTCTGACTTATTTCGCTTAGCATTATAATCTCAAGATCCATCCATGTTGTCACAAATGGTCCTATTTCATCTTTTCTTACCCCTGAATAGTATTCCATTGTGTATATATACCACAACTTCTTTATCCATTCATCCACTGAAGGACATTTTGTTGCTTCCATGTCTTGGCCACCGTAAATAAAGCTGCAATGAACAATGAAGCACATATGGATAAATGTTTCCAGATTTTTGGGGTAGATACCCAGGAGAGGGATTGCTGGGTCATATGGTAATTCTATTAGTAATTTTTTGAGGAACATCCATACTGTCTTCCTTAGCAGCTGTACTAACCCGCCTTCCCACCAACAGTGTATGAGGGTTCCTTTTTCTGCACAGCCTCTCCAATACTTGTTACTATTTGTCTTGTTGATGATAGCCATTCTAACCGGGGTGAGGTGATATCTCATTGTGTTTTTATTTGCATTTCTCTGATGATTAGTGATGTTGAGCATTCTTTCATATGTCTATTTGCCATTTGTATGTCCTCTTTGGAGAAATATCTCTTCAGGTCCTCTGCCCATTTTTCAGTTGGGTTGTTTGTTTTTTTTGTTATTGAGTTGTATGAGTTCCTTGTATATTTTGGATATTAGTCCCTTATCGGAGGCACTGTTTGCAAAAATCTTCTCCCATTCAGTTGGTTGCCTCTTTATTTTGTCAATGATTTCTTTTGCTGTGCAGAAGCTTTTCAGTTAAAATGGCCGTATTACCCAAAGCAATATACAGACTTAATGCAATCCCCATCAAAATCCCAATGGCATTTTTTAAAGAAATAGAACAAAAAATCATCAGATTTGTTTGGAACCACAGAAGACCCCAAATAGCCAAAGCAATCTTGAGACAAAAGAACGATGCTGGAGGTATCACACTCCCTGACTTTAGCTTGTACTACAGGGCAACAATAATCAAAACAGCATGGTATCTCAAAAATCTGAAAATGGAACTATCCTATGATCCAGTAATTCCACTCCTAGGTATCTATCCGGAGAAATCCAAAACTCCAATTCAAAAATCTTTATGCACTCCTATGTTTATTGCAGCACTACACACAATAGCTAAGACATGGAAACAACCGAAATGCCCATTGGTAGATGACTGGATTAAGAAACTGTGGTACATTTATACAATGGAGTATTACGCAGCCATAAAGAAGAAAGAAATCTTACCATTTGCAACAACATGGATGGACCTAGAGAAAGTGAAATAAGTGAAAGTGTTAAGTGAAATAAGTCAGACAGAGAAAGATAATTACCATATGATTTCACTTATATGCGGAATCTAAAGAAAAGAATAAGTGAATGAACTAATCAGAAACAATTTTGGAGACAAAGAGGAAAAACTGAGGGTTGCTAGATGGGCGGGGGGGTGGAGGTAAGGGGGAAGGTGAGGGGTTTAGAAAACAATCAGTAACCACAAGATGGCCACGGGGTTTTGAAAATTAATCTGGGGAACGTAATTTAGTGGTTACCAGAGGTTAAGGGGGGTGGGAGGTGGGAGATGAGGGTAAGGGGGATCAAATAAATGTGATGGAAGGAGAACTGACTCTGGGTGCTGAACACACAATGTAATTTATAGATGATGTGAAACAGAATTGTACACCTGAAATCTATGTAATTTTACTAACAATTGTCACCCCAATAAATAAAAACAAAACAAAACAAAACAAACAAACAAAAAAAAAACACAGCATGTTATTGAGGAGAAACACACACACATAGACCAATGGAATAGGACTGAGAACCCAGAAATAAAACCACATAAATATGTACAGATAATTTTTGACAAAGAAGCAAAAAACATGCAGTAGAGAAAAGACGGCCTCTTCAATAAATGGTGCTGGCAGAATTGGAAAGCCACGTGCAAAAGAATGAAACTGGACTGCTATCTGTCACCATGTACCAAAATTAATTCAAAATGGATCGAAGACTTAAGCATAAGACCTGAAACAATAAACTGCATAGAAGAAAACATAGGTACTAAACTTATGTATCTTGGGTTCAAAGAGCATTTTATGAATTTGACTCCAAAGGCAAGGGAAGTAAAAGCTAAAACAAATGAATGGGACTATATCAAACGCAAAAGATTTCAGGATCTCAAGCAACTAGCAACATGCTTTACAATGGCAAACTGAGAGATAAATGTGCTATGCACTGACATTGACAATGAAACAGGCTCTGACTAATTTAGGAATCCCATGAGTACATTGTCTCCATCTCATTTTTCATTAGCACCACTAACATAACGGAAATATTGACCATAAGCAACAAAACTTACATATCTATGTCTATGTCTCTATATCTATAGAGTCATGTTTATCATTTTTCTTCAGTCAAAGATGAACTACATGATTTTTGACCTTTCCCATAATATGCAAAATGATTAACAAATATAGAATGGCAGCTATTACATTTTTAAAAGGCTGTTTAAACAAAAGAAAGCCTTAATGTTGTATCATGCAGATACCAGTAATGCAGGGCTTACAGAGAAAGAAGTTCATTTGCTGGAACCTGCTGAAAAAGTAATCAAATTGCTGTGCTTCAAGAGTGCAAGTATTCCTTACACAAAACCTGCTATAAAAATGTACAAATCATTCCACTCCAGGGAAGAGGCAGAAATTGTTGTCATGCAATGCACACCGAGATGCTGATGAGAATTCAGAGACACTATTTTGGTGCCAATTACGTTGCTCCATCCTCCTTTCTAGATATAAGGATTAAGGACAAATTTGTTTCAAGTCATTGTGGAGCAGCAATTGCATATACAGATACAATAAATTTTAAAAAATGTGAGAGTAATGATCTTAACTCTGCTTCTATGTTTATTCAGACATCAGTATATTCAAATAGTGCACAAAACTTCTATATATGGAATGATTTCAGTGAAATCACATGACAACAACCATTGACCAATCTTCAAATCCAGGAATTGAAAGTAAATTTGTCTTCACCTTAGTCTGCTATGATTAATGGGAAGAAAAGTTTCATGATTTGATTGACATTAACATGTTATACCAGCAGAATTAAGGCTCAATACTCACGTTCTTCCCTTACCTTACTAGAAATTCCATTAGTTTTACAAATGTGCCATACAAACAATGCAGGAGCCATCAAGCCACTGACAACACTGATGAGTAGTAGCAAACTTTGATAGCATGACTTTTGAAATTGTAATAATAATGGTGTAATAATGATAATTATTAAATAAAATATAGGATTTGAGCTTATATTCCACAAGTTTACTATATGATGGTGATATGCAGCCTTAGCTTTGGTCTTGGATTTGGCTGAATATTGACTTTAACGCATTAGACATTTGATCAAAATTCTCTCTCTCTCTCTCTCTCTCTCTCTCTCTCTCTCTCTCTCTCTCTCTCTTTCTCTCTCTCACATCTCACACACACACACACACACACACACACACACACACACAGCTGCCAGGTGCATGTAGAAATAGAAGTAGGCAAGATAAGTATGCTCATCTCAAATCAAATCATCAGCACTGTGTTTACAATTTCCTGACAATTTTGTATGTGACACAAAATAACACAATTAACCAAGGGAGCCCTGAAGCTATTGTCTGTTTTCCTCTCCTCCAACTCCATTCCATTTGTACCTCTTTCTTTGTTTCTTCCTTCCTTCCTTCCTTCCTTCCTTCCTTCCTTCCTTCCTTCCTTCCTTCCTTCCTTCCTTCCTTCCTTTCTTTCTTACTTTCTTCTTTCTTTTCTTTCTTTCTTTCTTTTTTAATTGGGCAATATTGAAGAACAGTGTATTTTTCCAGGTCCCGTCAGCTCCAAGTCAAGTTGCTGTCCTTCAGTCTAGTTGTGGAGGGCACAGCTCAGCTCCAAGTCCAGTCACCGTTGTCAACCTTGTTGTTAAGAGCTTGTGCTCTGATCAACTGAGCCATCCGGCTGCCCCTGCTTTTTTCTTTCTTAACTCATTTTAATATCCTTCATCCTTTTTCTTATTTTCAATGAAAATTATGTTATTTCATTTCTGAACTGCTGGTTGGAAATAATTTCCAACAGAGAAATTATAATTTAAAAAAAATGTTATCTTTCCACACAGGGATAACCCTTTAGCAGTTTTGGGTTGCTTAACTTTATATTATCAAGCCTACTGACCCATAGATTTATATTTTGAGTATTTGTACATTTTGGCTTTTTATTTTCTGTTTGTGTTAACTTATCAGTATTATTCCATCTCCTTAAGTAGTTCTCAAATTGTTTTCTAATGTCTATAAACTGTTCTAATATGTATATATACCGTAATTTTTAAAATATTACCTATTTGGGAGTATTTGGCTTATTTTTTATTACTTTCCTCAACTAGATAATGCTATCAAGAGCTTTTTGTCAAAGAGAATGAAACAAATTAGTAAATACTCACTCTACATTTCTATATTTTCTCTTAGATTTAAAAAAATGAAAGTAGGATCAAAGAATATGAACTTTGACTTTGGGTGGTGAACACAGAATGTGATATATAGATGATGTATTAAAGAATTGTACACTTGAAAGTTATATAATTTTATTAACCAATGTCACCCCAATAAATTTTATATAAATAAATAAATACATACATATGTTTATTCCCATTTTATTTTCCATTTTATATAGCACCAACAGTATATTAGAATGTTCAGCTCATTAAGTTCCATCATTTTTTAAATCATATTTGCTAATACTATTCCTTCTCTTACTTTCCACAGTATCTGCTGCCTTATATCTAGTAGAAACGAATTTAGACCTTGCAAATCCTATTTGTGTTATATAAGGCACTTGAGGTTTTGTTTAGTAATAAAATATATAGCACATGTTTTATTAGTCAGGGAGAGCTACATAGAGATAGAGAGAGATAAAGATGAGCAAGAGAGACAGAGGGAAAAGAGAGAAGAGAGATTTATTTGAAGTAATTGACCCATGTGATTGTGGAGAATGGTAAATCCAAAATCTGCAGGGTAGACTGTCAAGCTGAAGACCCAGGGAAAAGCTGATGGGTGAAGGCATTCCTGAGGCAGCATTCCCTGTTCCTGAATGATCGCAGATTTTTCTCTTTTAACACTATCAACTGTTATGGAGATGGCATACTGTGTATCTTGAGGAAACAATGACCAGATCATATAAATAGTATATAGATTTTATGTAATTTGACAATTTTTGCCTTTTTTTGTCCTGTTTATAAAATTTACATTTATTATGATTATCACTAAGGTTATTTAGGTCTTCCATCTTGCTATTTATTTTCTATTTGTTTTTAGTTAATTTGTTTGCTTAATTTGTTCTTGTTCTGCCTTTTATCTAGTAATAAAATATATATCACATGTTTTATTAGTGAGGGAGAGATAAATACAGAAATATGAATTAATTAGTTATTTTTACTCCATTTTATCTTTTGTCTACTTATTACCTATAACTCTGTGTTTTATTTAGTCACTGCTTTAGAATTTGTATTATATATTTATAACTTGTTACATTTCTTTTCAAGTTATATTATCCAACTTCATGTACAATATAAGTACCTTATTTTACCATACTTCCATACTTCCTTCCTTGTACTTTGAGCTACATTTTACAAATAGTTTACTTTTACATGTTTTTTACTCTATTATAAAATTATATTATTTTGCTTTAAGCAATCATATTTTAAAGATATTTAAACTATAAAAAGGTCTTTTATATTTATCCTCATACTTATCATTTTAATGCTTTTTGTTCTTCTATATAGATCCAAGATCAATTGCTTGCCATTTTTGTTGTGCCCTGTAGACTTCCTTTAATATATATGCATATATATGATACACACAAATGTTTGTAGTCTATACCTGCTAGTTATGAAATCTTTCAGCTTTTGTATGCTGAAAATATCTTTATTTTATCTTTGTTTTAGAAAGACATTGTAATGGATTCTAGATTGCAATTTTGCCTTTCATCAGAACTTAAAAGTGCTCCTCTTCTGTTTTCTAATTTTCATTTTTTTTAGTAAATCTACTGTCATCCTTATCTGTAGTCCTCTATAGATAGTCTTTTATTCTCAGATTTTTTTTAAGTTTCTCTATCACTCATTTTAAGAAACTTGATTATAATAAAATTTGGTGTTTTATTATTATTATTATTATTATTATTATTATTATTTCTGTGCTTGAAGTTTAGTGAATTGAACTTCTATTATTTGTACATTTATAGTTTTCATAAGTTTGGACACTTCATCGAGTATTTTTCAAATAATTTTTTTTCTCTACGACTTGCTCTCTTTTGGACACTCCAATTATAAGGGTTTATATCAATTGAAATTGTTCTACAGTACTACAGATCACTATTGCTCTGTTAATTTTCTCTAATTTTTAAAAATTTTATATAGTTTCTTTAGCTATTTCTTCTAGTTGAGTATACTTTTCTTCTGCAATTTCTAATCTGTTATTACTCTCATGCAGTGGAATTTTTGAATATATATATATATATATATATATATTTGAATATATATATATATATATATATATATATATATACATATATACACACATACATACATACACACACACACACACACACACACACACACATACACAAAGAAGGTGCCAAAAATATATACACATTTTAAGAAAAGAAACTGTATTAAAATTGTAATACTCAATATATATCAATAACACAATGAATACAGGTCACGTTTGACTTCTGCAATTACAAGTGGTGCTCAAAGTAAGTGGTTACCATCAACGTAATTTTAATACAGTTTTTCTTTTCTTAAATGTGTACACATTTTTTTTTGGCACCCTCTGTGTGTGTGTGTGTGTGTGTGTGCGTATGTGTGTGTGTATATATGTGTGTGTATATATATATATACATATACATATATGTATATATATATATATATATATATTCAATTATTCAACGGTTTTATTAAGTTGTGCAGTATTTTCTCTAGTTTCCTGAATGTATGCAGTATAATTTTAATAATGGTTTTAATGTCTTAATGTCTTTGTCTTATTCTGCTATCTGTGTAATTTGTGGGTCAGTATCAATTGATTGCAATCACATTTTTTTATTTAGCATGCCTAGAATTTTTTAGTGGCTGCCAGATATTGTAGATTTTACATTGTTATTTCCTCACTATCTTTGTCTTACTACAGATATTCTTTTGCTTTGTTCTAGGAAATGTTTAACTTTAATAAAAATAGTTTTATCCATTCAGATCATGCTTTTAAGCTTTGTTAGTCAGGACCAAAATAGCATTTAGTCTGGACATAATTTTTACACACTATTGAGAGAAAATCCTTCTGTTTATGCTCCCCAATACCCTATTAATTATGAGACATTTTTACTCTGACTGGAGGGAATATGAGCAACGTCCAGCCAAACATTCAATTGAAAAGATATAACCAAAAGTACAGTAGAAACACAGACAATAAAGCAAACCTAGCTGTTGATTAGTGCAATAAACAGACATGATTTGAAATAACCATCTTTAATATATTCAAGACTACATAGGAAAACAGGTACAAAAATGATCACAATATTGATATTTTCAACATGAAATTGAAATAAATATGAAGGGATTAAATGTACCTTCTAGAAATTAGAAATACATCAGAAATTAAGAACTCAAAATGTTTTTAACAAGATATCAAGCATAGTGGAGGCTTAGATTAGTGAAATTGAAATAAAATTAATAACCAGTGAAGCACATGAATAACCGATTAAGAATAGAAAATGCACAAAACAGCAGTAGAGACATAAAGAAAATAATGAAAAGACATAATATAAATAATTGGAATCTCTGAAGAGAAATAGAGAGCAAATGGAGAAAAAGCAATATTCAGATTTCTAATATTCCTCCACAAAAGAAAATAAATACAATAAAGAATATAACAGATGAATTAAATAGAAAAATAATAATAAAAAAGTTAAACATAAATTCAAGTCAATCAGTAAATGCATTAATGTATTTTAACTAAATACTTCAAATCAAAGATTGAAAGTGTCAGACCAGATAAAGAATAAAGACAATAAAATTTTTCTATATACTGATTATGAAAGACAAACATGTTTTTAAAAAGCCACAAAATTGTCAAAATAAAGGATTTAATGGTATACCATGCAATTATGAACTGTGTAATCATTAAACAAACAAAAACAGAGACAATAACTGGTGAAGCTATGCTAATATCAATCAAAACATATATTAATCCATGGAAATTTGTGCTTACAATATAGCATACAGTTTGCAATAGATAGTTTAGAATAAAAGAAATATTAAAAATCACAAGCAATAATCTAAGTTTCATTCTCATAAAGCTAGAAAAAGAGCAGCAAATGATACCCCCAGAAAGCAGAGTTATAAAAATAAAAGCTGAAATCACTGAAATAGAAAACAACCTCAAATATCGGTAATCAGAAATTCCAAGAGCTGATTATTTAACAGAATCAATAAAAATCAATAGTTTCTAGCAAGATTAACAATGGAAAAATGTGAAATATAATGTATCAATATTGTTACAAAAAAGGGCACATCATGAATTATCTTATGAACAACATTATATAAATAAATTTAACAAATTAAATAGACACAGTTCATGATAAACTAATTTTACCCAGAATTGTAAGGAAATCAGGGGTATGTATATTCCTGATATGTATATATTTACGAAATGAAAAACATTGTTAAAAATATTATTGCAAAGAAACTATAGGCTTATATACCTTAACTGGGAAATTCTTCCAAACATATACGGACAGCATATATTTATATATAAATAAACATATAATAAAAAGCATCATAATTAGGAAACCAAGAGGGATAGAATGAATTATTTAACAAAATTGATTACTTGAAATGAAAACAAGAAATGAGCATCAGAGGGCAAAAACCAGAAGGAGTAAATGGAAGAGAAATAGAAGAGTATAGGCTCCAACCCAAACATATAAATATTTATATTGAATGGTAATGGATTAATCACTCCAATTAAAAATATAGTATATTATTCATTTAAAAATCACTTTAAATTTAAAGAGAGAAAAAGGTGAGAGTAAACATATGGAAAAGAAATACCATACAAAGAGAATGTATCAAAAGGGTAATGGAGTATGTTAAGTAGACAGCAAAACAAAATATTTTCTCCCATTCCCTAGGTTGCCTTTTCACTTTGTTCTTTTTTGTGCTGTGCAAAAGTTTTTGTTTGTTTGTTGTTGTTGTTTTAAGTTTGATGTAGCCCCACTTGTTGATTTTTGCTTTTCTTCCGTGTGCTTTTAGTGTCATATCCAAAACATCTGGCTAATGTCAAAGAGCTTCTCTATGTTTTCCTCTAAGAGTTTTATGATATCAAGTCTTATGTTTCAATGTTTAATCCATTCTGAGATTTTTTTAATTAAAATTTATTGGGGTGACAATTTTTAGTAAAATCACATAGATTTCAGGTGTACAATTCTGTAATACATCATCTATATCTCACATTGTGTGTTCACCACCCAGAGTCAGTTCTGCTTCCATCACCATATATTTGACCCTGTTTACTCTCTTCTACAACCTCCCTACCCCCTTACCCTCTGGTAACCACCAAATTATTGTCTATGTCTATGAGTTTTTGTTTCTTCATTTGTTTGTCTTGTTCTTTTGTTGTTTTCAGTTTTATATACCACATATCAGTGAAATCATATGGTTCTCAACTTTTTCTGTCTGACTTATTTCACTTAGCATTATAATCTCAAGATCTATTCATGTTATTGCAAATGGTACTATTTCATCTTTTCTTATGGCCGAATAGTATTCCATTGTGTATATGTGCCACAATTTCTTTATCCATTCATCTATCATAGGACAATTTAATTGTTTCCATGTCTTGTCCACCGTAAATAAAGCAGCAAAGAACATTGGAGCACAGATGATAATAAAAATCAGAGCAGAACTAAATGAAATAGAGAATACAATGACAATAGAAAAAAATAATGCGACGAAGAACTGGTGTTTTGAAAAGATTAATAAAATTGACAAACCCTTGGCTAGACTCACTAAGATAAAAAGAGAAAGGACACTAATAAACAAAGTCAGAAATGAAAGAGGGGAAGTTACCATGGATGCCACAGAAATAAAAAAGAATCATCCAAGAATACTATAAAGGACTATATGCCACCAAATTCAATAACCTAGAAGAAATGGACAGGTTCTTGGAAACATGTAGCCTTCCTAGGCTGAATCACAAAGAATTTGAAAATCTAAATAGACTGACCACCACTAAGGAAATTGAATCAATCATCCAAAACCTTCTCAAAAGCAAAAGTCCGAGGCCAGATGGCTTCATCAGTGAATTCTACCAAACATTCAAAGAGGATCTAATACCTGTCCTACTCAAACTCTTTCAAGTAATTGGAAAAGAGACAATACTCCCTAACTCACTTTATGAGGCCAACATTACCCCGATAACAAAATCTGGTAAGAATAACACAAAAAAATAAAATTACACACCAATATCTCTGATGAACACAGATGCAAAAATCCTAAACAAAATTCTAGCAAATCGAATGCAACAATGCATTAATAATATTATTCATCACGACCAAGTGGGGTTCATTCCAGGGGCACAAGGATGGTTCAACATATACAAATCCATCAGTCCGATACACCACATAAACAAAATAAAGGACAAAATTCATATGATTATATCAATAGATGCAGAAAAATCGTTTGAAAAGATACAACATCCATTTATGATTAAAACACTTAATAAAATGGGTATAGAAGGAAAATACCTTAATATAGTAAAGGCCATATATGACAAACACTCCAGCTAATCTCATAATTAACAGTGAAAAACTGAAGCCCTTTGCTCTACGTTCAGGAGCACGACAGGGCTGTTCCCTATCACCTCTGCTTTTCAACTTAGTATTGGAAGTCCTCACCAGAGCAATCAGGCAAGAGAAAGAAATAAAAGGCATCCAAATTGGGAATGAAGAAGTTAGATTGTCACTTTGCAGATGACATGATGAGAAAACCCTTGAGTTAGTTTTTGTGAGTGGTGTAAGATAGGAGTCCAATTTCATTTTTCTGCATGTAGTTATCCCCTTTACCCAACACCATTTGTGGAAGAGACTATCCTTTCCCCATTGACTGTTATTGGCTTCCTGGTCAAATATTTATTGACTATATCTGTGGAAGTTTATTTTAGGAGTTTTGATGCTGTTCCATTGGTGTATATGTCTATTTTTTGGCTCATACCATTCTATTTTAATTACTATTTATAGTCTAGTTTGAAATAAGGAATTATGATGTCTCTATCTTTGTTACTTTTTCTCAAGATTGCATTGGCTGTTTGAACTTTCTGTGGTTCCCTAAAAAATGTGGGATTTTTTTCTGCAAAAACAAAAGCTATGGGATTTTGATTGGGATTGCATTGAATCTATGTCATTTTGTAGTATGAACGTTTTAACAATCGTCCTTCATCTAGGTCTTGTAGTTTTCATTATACATATCTTTTACTTTCTTGGTTAAATTTAGTCCTAGGTATTTTATTGCTATTATTCTATTGTGAAAGGATAGTTTTCTCCTTTCTTTAGATGTTTTATTTTTAGTGTATTAAAACTCAACTAATTTCAATATGTTAATTTTATATCTTGTCTTGCAGCTTTACTGAATTCCTTAATTACTTTCAACAGTTTTTTAGTTGAATATTTAAGATTTCTATATATCAGATCGTTTCACCAGCAAATAATGACAATTTTACTTCCTTTCTTACTTGAATACCCTTATTTCTTTTTCTTACCACATTGCTTTAGCTAGGACTTCCAGCACTATGTTGAATAACAGTAATGATAATGGGCATCCTTGTCTTGTTCCTGTTCCTATAGAAAAAGTTTTCAATTTCTTATTGTTGTGTATAATGTTAACTGTGGATTTGTTATATATGATCTTTATTATGTTGAGTATTATTAGGTATTATGCTACACCCAATAATACTCTTCATAATGAATTCTATTATTGGGTGTTATTCTATACCCATTTTGTTGAGGGCATTTATGAAGAAAGAATGTTTTATTTTTTCAAATGCTTCTTATGCATCTATCATGATGATTATATGATCTTACCTTTCATTTTATCAATATAGTGTATCACATATTTTGATCTGGGTATGTTGAATTACTCTTGGATACCAGAGGAAAACCCACTTGGTCATGGTTTATATTCCTTTTAATGTACTGTTGAATTCAGTTTGCTAATATTTCGTTGAGAATTTTTGCATCTGTATTCTCCAGAGATATTAGTTTGTAGTTTTCATTTCTTGCAGTGTCTTTATCTGGCTTTGGTATAAAGGCAATGCTGGCCTCATAAAATGTGTTTGGAAGTGTTACCATCTCGTTAATATTTTGGAAAAGTTTGAGAATAATTGGGATTCGTTTTCTTTAAATGTTTGGTAGAATTTTCCAGTGAAGCCATCTGGTCCTGGCGTTTTCTGTGTTTGGAGGTTTTTGATTTCTGATTAAATCTACTTACCAGTTATTGGTTTACTCAGATTTTCTATTTCTTACTGATTTAGACTTTGTTGGTTGTATGTTTCTAGGAATTTATCCATTTCTTCTGAGTTCTCCAATTGGTTGGAATGTAGCTGTTTATAGTTGTCTCTTGTGATCCTATGTATTTCTGTATAATCAGTTGTAATGTCTCTGCTTTCATTTCTGATTTTATTTATTGGAGTCTTCTATCTTCTTTTCTTCAATTGTCTAGTTAGAGGAATATCAAATATGTTCACGTTTTCAAGCAAAACAGGTCTTAGTTTTGCTGACATTTTTCATTGTTTTCAGGCTTCTCTTTCATTTATTTCCATTCTGATCTTTATCTCCTTCATCCTGCTAACTTTGGGCCTAATTTTTCAAACGTTTCTACTTTATGAAGTATAAAGTTAGGTGTTTGGTATTTTGTTTTTTGGGTTTTTTTTGAGCTTTTTCTTTTTTCTTAATATAAGTATTTATTACTATACTTTAACCTGTGACCCTTTATCCTGTTTTCATGCATCTTTACATGTTTTATGTGGACATAAAAGTAAAAAACTGACTGCATACCTGGCATATATAAAAATGAGAACTAACTTTATCCTCAAAATAACATTTTTGTTTACTTTTTTAAAAAATGAAGGAGTTAAATTTATATATATATATATATGCACACAAGTGATATGCTTCATTCACAATTAATAAAATCGAAAAACTTACTACTTCCCAAGACTTTTCAAGATAAAAACATATTCAGACTAAAGAATAAATATATATATTTACCACCTATTATTTTTTAAAATTTCTGAAACTACCAAATTCTTATTTTCTCAGGATAGTATCAAATCCTAAACAATTATTGAATATTTAGTGAGTTCCAGAACATGCTTCTGCAAGAGCCCAAAAAAATATTGCTCTTAACTGTTTTTCCTATGACCACTTTAAGCCCTTTGTTGCTAAATGAGAATGGGTGAGGCCAGTGTGTGTGTGTGTGTGTGTGTGTGTAATTGTGAAAAAAAAACTGAATTCAAAACTTTCTATGAACTCAGAAAATACTGTTAGGTGGCAGTAAAAGAAAGCTTAAACTGAAAAAAATAATGAAGACTGGCCACACATCAGAAATAGTGAGTGGTAAGACAGGAGGATAGAAAGTGAAAAAAGAAGTGATTTGATGTTAAATAATGGTGAAGCTTGAGAAGTCTAATCTTAATTGTTGGAACAAAAGAAAATATGCTAATGCTGTGTCTTTCAACAGTCAAGATTTCTAATGGAAATAGCTTATTTGAAGCATGACACAATTGGAAACCATAAAATTTGTCCTGTCCATTGAAATTAATCAGTTTTAGGGAGAAATGTACTAATGAGTTAATGCTTCTTATCACTGAAGGACAGATTGGTGAGAATCTGAACTATTGCTCTAAATCTCCAATTGCTGAATTATTTTTTAATAAGTTCAGTAATTATTGCACATACTTCATAATTTTACCTTCACTTGAATCAATTCTGCTTCAAATATAACATGAGGGAAGGTATTCTGGAACATTAGTAATTAATGTGTTATAATTTATAACAAAGGGTGTTTAATATCCTTGTAATTACTAATAAAACTCTTATTTCAACTTTATATTTCTATGGAAGAGAGCTAGAAAATCCTAATGGAAATGATCATCAGAGTTATTTCCAAAATCAAAAAATAATTTATCTAATATTAACTCTTTTTAGTTCTCTATATTTTATATCTTCAATGTAAAAAATAAAGAACTAAAAGAAATATCATTTTTTATAAGATTGCCCTTAAACTTAGCATTTGTGAAATAAGCTCTGTTATATGAATACCATATTCCCACTAACCAACATTGTACATCTATATGTTAATTTCTTTATTGGTAAAATATTTCTATAATTGTATTATATTTAAAATGAAATAAGGGTTTCTGGATTGTTTAATACAGGAACACACCAATTATTTGAGAAACTTGGCTCTAAGAAAACTATATATCTTTACACCAATCAATTCAATTAATACTATAATAAATATTGACTTCAATTATGAGTCATACAAAATTCTGTGCAACAATAAAAATCCCAGTCTACAAACTCAAGAAAAGTAACTTTCCTCATCTAAATTTTAATTTCTATTTTGACTACTTCTACCCCACTCTCCCTCTTTGGGCTTACCCACAATATATAAAGTGTCTTCGTTTACCTTCTCAGGCCCTAGGAGGTGAGGAGGCTTCTTGCATAGGGGTGGGACTCAGCACTGGACAAGGTGCTTTAGTCCCTGTTAGTCATTCACCTACCAGGGTGTCTCTGGAAATGCACAGTGTTCCCACCAGTCTTCAATTGTCAGTTCACAGGCACCATTCCTGAGCCCTTCCTCATGTCAATGTCAAGCCTCCTCAGGTCTAGATTTCTCCCAGCAACATCTGCTTTTGCCCTTCTTGGCCATCTGGGATTGTTCCTGTTCTCTCGTGTCATTTTGGAGCTACAGAAAATACTTAGAGGCTGTTTCTGTCCGTTTTTCTCAACCAGTCTTTCTCAACCAGGATTCCTCATCTGAACTGAATACCAATAAATGACTTCCGTGACTATTTTCTCATTTGTCCAAGACTGTTTCATAATTAGTACCATTCTAGATGCATAGGACATTAAGGCTTAGCTCTCTAGTGGAAGCAACTATTTCTAGACTATTCGGGGAAGTAGTAGTATTTTCAAACCTGTCTGTCAATAGTAAAGGAGACTGACAAGGGTTGAGTATACAGTGTCCCTTCTCAGCAGCCCATTCGTAGCTAAATCATCCTGGCTTTCCCTCTGATTTACCTGCTACCCCCATCCAGGAAAGATTTGTTTTGGCTCATGATTGATACATCCAAACTTCTTCTCTATGTTTAAGCCTAAGCTCTTAAACTTTGCAAGCAAACAAATTGGCACTTCCTTATATCTTTATTCTACTGTATCATTATTTTCCTGTAACAAATGCACCATGCCAAGTCAATCAAATAAAGTTGAAGATAATGATAACTGGTGGAATAAGGGCATGGAGTAGGGAGTAAAGTTTAATATTTCAAAACTATTAGTATACCATGCAGATAACAAAAAGGTGCAAATGTAAAGTACTTATTTTCATTGAGTTAACAATCTGGAAGAAAACACATAATTTAGTAAGTGACTAACATAGAGTTATTTTTAATTGAAATATGCAAGAAATTAAAATAAGTAATACCTATTGAACCCAGGTCACAAAAACACTTTATACATTTGGTATGGTGTTTCAATTTGTGAAAAGTTATAACCAGCATTCCATAAATAAGGATACCAATGCTCACAGAGTTTAAGTGATTGAGATAATAAAGGTAACTAAAGATGGAGGCCGGAGTTTAACACGTGTTATCCATTTTCCACTATTTTAATTGTAAAGACAGACAATTTATATATGCTAATGAAATCAGAATTTTAAAAATAAATATTTAATTAACATTGGCATTAGATTCAAAGACCTTCAAGTGGAACAGAATACTTGGATCTCCTCCATAGCATCTACTTATTTGTCCTAAAAGTTACAGTAATTGACAGACAGACACCAAATTTTCAATGCAAAAAATAAATAAAATATATCAAAGCTCCTATAATATAATTAAAAGATGCAAAAAAGTGCAAATCAGCTACAGAGAGCAGAATACATACTGGCATATCCCCATGGGTGCACACACCTCTGAAGGACACCCGTGATGAAAGGGAGGATGTCATTTAAGGAGGATAGCATTGTGGGGTGTCTCTTTACTCCTGATCTCCTCCAGCTCTTTTGAAGACTCAGGCTTTCTCACCCGGCATGAGCAACAACTGATGTTTTTTATAAGAGTGTACTGCCAGAGGGGACCACTCTCCCATGGATAGCAGAGCTAGAACTTAAGTGTGCTTGAAACACATTCCTGCAGGGCCTCTGCCAAGTGGTCACTCAGACTGTCCTTACTGTGTTTCCCTGAAAATAAGACATAGCTGGACAATCAGCTCTAATGCATCTTTTGGAGCAAAAATTTATATAAAACCCGGTATTGTATTATATTATATTACATTACATTATATTATGTTATATTATATTATATTCCCGGTATTATATTATATTCCCAGTATTATATTATATTATATTTTATTATATCATATTATATCATATTATATTATATGACCCAGTCTTATATTATAGTAAAATAAAACCGGGTCTAATGTTAATTTTTGCTCCAAAAGATGCAGTAGAGCTGATTGTCTGGCTAGGTCTTATTTTCGGGGAAACAAGACACCTACTGATTGTAGAGATAACTCATTTCATCTCTGGACCATTCTCTATTGAAAAATGTTCCTGATATTCAACTGAAACCTCCTTCTCCATAACTTTACTGCATAGCGCCTAGCACAGGGCTGCTGGGCATCCATAATTTACAACACTGCACAACATTACAGATGAATCCCTTATGGGCACAAGTTTAAGAACTAGTGATCTAAAACAGTGGTTCTTAACCTTCGCTGTGCATTCTAATTACCTGGGGAGTTTTTCAAAAATTATGATGTCTGGTCCCACTCCAAGAAATTCTGATTTAATTGATTTGTGGTATGGTTAGGACATCTGGTATTCTAAAACTCCCCAGGCAATGCTAATGTGTGGACGATATGGTAAATATTGATCTAAAAAAATAAATGAAAATTTTGTCCTTCAGTACAACTGTCCAAAATACTTTTATTTTTTTTTTGCTATTTCATTCACTCTTTTTTTACCACCATGTTTAATTCAGTGTACCCGATAAAGTGGGCTGAGATTCAAGATTCACTATCTTGATTGGGTACTAATCAAGAATAATAAAACATATAAAGTAATAATTTTTCTCAATGAGTAATACAGAAATGTAGCCATATCCATCCAGCTATTTTATAAAAAGATCTCATATTTCAATTCTCCTTTTAGACTCACAGTTGAATTGCTTTCCTCCAGACCCTCAAATTAAGCATGACCGTAGTACTTGCTTTATTTAATGGGACGAAGGTTAAAAGGAATAAATTTCTTCTGGCCTGTGACATAAGAAAAATATATTTGGTATCTGTCCCCAGTTTCTAGGACAGAGCTTCTAAAATCCTTGTAACTTCCTTAGTGATTAGGGGTGAGAGGAACATCTGTTTTTCATAATAAGCTAATGAGGGGCCCCTGGTGGGCCCTCTCCTGGTGGCCCCTAGAGAGCTTCCGAGTGGAGCCTTCTTGACAGAGGAATTAACCGTGTGACTAGATCATTGGAACTTTCAGTCCTACACCTTGACCTTGGGGGAGGGCTGACAGGCTGGAGACTGAGTTAATCAGTAATTGCTGACGATTTAATAAACCATGCCTATATGAGGAATCAACATAAAAAATCTTCAGTGATGGGGTTCAAGTTTCTGAGAGCTTCTAGGTTGGTGAATGTATACACATTCCAGGAGGGTGGCACACCCCAAACTCTATGGGGACAGAAAATTTCTGTACTCGGGATACTTCCACACCTCTCATCCGGTGTACCTCTTCATCAGGCTGTTCATTTGTATCATTTATAATCATCGTTACAATCAACTTGTGATTGCAAATAAAGCTGTTTTCCTGAGTTCTGTGAGCCATTCTAACAAAAAGAGGGGGTTTTGGGGACCCTTGATCTATGGCTGGTTGGTCAGAAGTACAGATGGCTCAGACTTCTGATTGGCATCTGAAGCAGAGGACAGGCAGTCTTGTGCGACTGAGTCCTTAACCTGTGTGGTCTATGCTAACTTGAGTTAGTTAGTTTCAAAACTGTTCAGTGTGGAGAAAAATAAAACTCCACACATTTGGTGTCAGAAGTGTTGACAACAGAAAAACAGTTGTCCTTTCAGCCTATAAAACTTGCTATCTATATTATCTGCCCAATCTCACAAGAGGTTTTCCAAATCATGTGCATTCTCTCAGCCTAGGTCTCCAGTGAAAATGGGAATCATTTCACATCAAAATGATACACAACAAAATATACAATGGACAAATACAACAATGGATGTATAGCACAAAACATAAACTTTGTTATTACTGTAATAAAACTTAAACTATACTGACCATTTCACAGATGGAACTTCTATTTATTGATTATTATTTATTGATTAGTATGTTTTATATATAGACATTTTACCATTGAATAATCCACCTAAATAATTTTTGAATTCAATTTTACTTATCTGCCTTCTTTACAAAGCGATCATGAGACATTGTATTGGATATTTTCCTGAAGTCCATGTCGAGAATTTGTACAGCTTTCCCTTGCTCAAGTAATCTGTTGGAATTCTCACAGAAAGAAATAAGTTTAATGAACTTATTATTATTTGAATGAAGTTACAATAAACCCCACTGATAAATGATCTATTTCTATGCCAGTGACTTCTAAACACTGGGTCTTGGAAAAGTCCCCAGCTGGCAGAGTATTATAGCCACCTAAAGAGTTTAATAAATATACAGATTAGGAATCTATATAGCATTATACAGCTACCTCGGGGAAACCATTTTAATAGATCAAGTGTATATTAGGGACTATATATTTCACAAGCTCCAGCTCTGATGAAAGACTAATATGAGCCAGATTTAGAAAACTGACTAAGGTCAGGATTCTTAGTTACGTTGGCATATTGGTATCAACTGTTTACTATTTTTAATCTATATAGGACTGTCACATCAGTGGAGGCTCTGATATAACACATATTATAATAGAATATTGAGATGAAGTTTGGCAAGGGAATGGAGAAAGTCCATTTGAAAAAATTTCTCAGATAACTGAAATAATCTATGTTCATTAAAGAGATATGTTCTAAGCACTCACAAACTATCAGTTTAATAGCGCAATTTTATTGGTAAAGGTTCTCAGTTGTAAACAAGAAAATGCATCATTGATTGTTTCAAAGAAAGAGATTTATTTTAGGGTACTTTGTAACTTATAAAATCTCTAATGGGTCATGAAGCCAAGATGGGATACTACCTACTACGGCGCAGTGTGATTGGCAGAAATGCTTAACTAACTGCACTATGGGACAGTGCTAATAAAAACGCCTCCCATCACTGTCTCTGGGCAAATATGTATGAGGCTAAGAAACCACAGGCAGAAGTTCTACCATAGCTGATCTAGCAAATGAAAAGTTTCTGCCCTATCCAGTCTCCCTGTTTGCGACACCAAGCCAAGCTGTCACTTTCATTTTCTAAGTCTCCTATTTGTGCAGAGTAGAATCCATAGAATTTAGATGCAACAATCTGGGAATGGTCTCCTAAAGCACAGAAATGAAAGCTGGCATGTGGATGGTGAAGGTGTTGTTTGAGCCAGTTTGCAGTGTTAGCCCCATCAAACTAGGTCATAGAATCTGGTTTTCACTTAAAATAAAATACAGCACATTTAACATGTATTTACTTTCAGGATCTCATCATTTGCCTGCTCCCAGGCTTTTACTTGTCTCGGTCTTTAAGATGTCTTAATATCACAGTCCTCTTACCCTTTAAACCCTATATTCCTTGGATTGTCCCATAATCTTTGGAATCAAGGATATTCATGTTCATGTTGAAGAGCTTAATAAAGCATGGTCTTTGCTCCTCCATGCTAGGGAAGTTGGTACACGCTCATTTTGTAAATAGACACTAACTTACATATGTCAAATTACGTGTGTAAACATATTGCACATGATTTAGATCAGCAACCAGAGTCCCAGAGATTTTGTGGTGCCTCAGTTATTATTACCTCCAAAACTTCAATTTATTTTTTTCTGATTTACATCTTAGGCTTCTTATAATAAAAGAAAGGGTTTTGTTGCTTAATAAATGTATTAAATAAATAGATTTAGGCTTTTATGTAGGTCAAAACTTACTCTATTGCTAATAATTCTATACTTCAGTCATCTCAAAGACCGTTTTCAATAAATCTTTGATAAACACATGTGAGAACAAAAATGCCCATCCTGTACAGGATTCAAAACAGCTACACTAATGTTAGTAAGGCCACTGTTTTTCAGTCCTGGCCTAGTGAAAATAGTAACAGTATGGCACAGATGAAGTGTGAGGTTTCCATGACAACAAACATTCCTTGAAACTACAAAAATCACTGTTACTTCTGGGTGTTCTTTTGGTCAATTTATAATAATTGATAAGAGAGTTATATTCCTGGAATGAATGAATGACTCACTGCCTATTTATGAAGGAAAATAATTTGGTTCTGATGTTGAGGTTGGATTCATCTAGAAGATCTCTGGTTTACATTATACGAACTTACCCTGAAGAACAATTCACTTTACCATCTATTTGTTATTATCCATTTTTAGTGACTGATTTTTTTAGGTAAAAATCTATAAATATGGCACTTAGAGGAAAAAAGTTTTTTAATGTATCCACGGCAGCCACTTTCTATACCAAGCAATCATTTAATATAAAAATCTGCAAATAAAGAAAAGTGGAAAGGATAAATAAGTTAAGACGATTTCCTCGGCTGGTGATGCAGAAAGGAAAGTTGCTGTAAAATCATCATTTCTTTTGACTAAAACATAATTCTTTGAGAAAATAAGATTGAAGAACTCAAATGTGGAGGTCTAAATTTAGGACGCTTTATTGGGAGGACTGCTTTGTCCTCTTAATGCCCTTTTTTGTACTTAAATGAATCTAAGGAATTTAACAACTTCAGAAAGGAGAGGGAATTACAGGGCATTAAATCACCTTCCTTTTTGGAAGCATCATGTTATTCTCACTTGAATGGCACCCTAAGCTGGTTTGCAATTAGAGGAAGTTAGAGGTAGGCCTCACCAGCTAAGCCCTTTTGGAATGTGAGTACTGCCTATACTTCCCTCCAGCCTCATTCTCCTACCTCCTGGATACAGTTTGATATTTAAACCATCAGCAGAATGATAAGTGTGAGCAATGTGACCTCCTAAATGACAGAAAATTACAAAAGACTGCACTTACTTAGGTAATTTTTGACACTGAAAAAAGGCCTGATGGAATGATATATAAACAAGAAGAGAGGCAGGAGCAGGCTGAGACTAACGGGCAGAGAGAGATAGACAGACATTTGTAGTAATGTCTTGTGGGAAGACAAAGAGAGGGGTGGCTGCAGCTGGAGGAGCCTGTGAATGCCGGGGAATAGAAAGGACTGAGGCCAAGTGTGGCCATGATTTTTAGATACTCCTTTGAATTTCTCAACTATTAATCATACACAAAGTCCCTGATACTTCATTTTGTTTCTTCTGGTTTTTCTCACTGTCCGTGTATAAAATCATATCGATTGTTACCTGACATGCTGCAGAAGATGAGGTGATGTTATAATTGCCTTAACTGACAAAATGAAACACAAACAGTGAATGTGTGATTTAAAAAGCCAACCTTTTATTTCTCCCTTATTTAATTTTTAATTGGAAACACTTAGTTTTTATTTACTCTAAAAAGTAATGATTTTTGCCAGAGGATAATCTATCTCTTTAATGTCAAGGATGATTCTCTTCCTGCAAGAATGAAAACAGGAAGTATTGGATCTTGGAGCACTCATTTATTTATGAGATTCAATTTGCTCAGTTCTTTAAAGTGTGCTATATTTCTGCTCTGCTCCTGGACATTTACATAAAATTCAAATGCCCAAGCTAATTACATTTGTTAAATCTTCCTTAAGGAGAAAGTCTGAGACTACTTTCAAAGTTTCAAATTCAGGACGACAGATGACCAAAATTTTTCTTTGAAAATTGAGGTGTTCTTATGTTTAATGTAGTGAACTAAAAATGAAGATGACTTGGCCCTGCTCTTTTCTTACAAACCAGTTCTCGTAAACCAGGCCCTACTTTTGTATCATAAATACTCATTTATGATTATCATTTATGGTTATCATTTGCCTTTCCTTCATGGAAGGATAGTATCCAAGTTTTGGATAATAAACCTGAGATTTCGGGATATTCAAGTGCCTTTTTCAAAACCACATAAAATAGATGGTTTAAAAAGCCAGAATTTCTGACTCAGTGTGTTCCCCACTACTGCCCCAGAGCAGGATCTGACTAATGAAAATGGCACCTTTGCTTCAGAATTTCATTGCTGGTGGGTGATGAATCTTTTTGCTTGGATTCTGAACAATGTTCCTCTGCTGACCTTAGATGCCTGCCAACCCTTATCCTTGTCGAAGAAGAAATATCTACCCTATGAGAAAACTTATAAGAGTTTATTTGATCCAAACTGATGACAATTGCCAGGAAGCAAAATCTCAACGGATTGAGAAAATGCTCTGGAAAATGGTGGTTTTTTAACTTAGTTTATACATTAGAATCAAAGGAGGAAGGTTACATGAAATCCATTGGTGGTAGATTAAGGGGGTGGGAGAAAGCAAAGTGGGGATAATCTCTGGGATTGAATAAAAATAAATTGGAGCGACAGATACTTCTTTATATTGGTGGGTACAGGATAGTTAATAGCATTTTACAGCACATAGAGACGGTATTTAGAGAACAAGATAACAATGAGGGAATTTGTAGTGTCCTGCTCTGGTGTGGCAGGCTACGTCCTGAAAATCCACAAAAAGGGATCACTCTGGCATTCCAAGGGTATGTTATCTTAGATGCAAAAAAGACAATAAGCAGGCTCACTTAAGGTAAGGACTGACCTTTGTCAAGGAAGCTACAGACCAAGGACATGACTACAGAACACTTTCAGTTAGGAATTTTTATGTTCATGTCATGCTATGTGGTTAATTTCAGCCTCTGAGTTTGTAGGGCCCGCCATGCAGGCCTCCCCTGAGATTGTCAGGCTTTCTGGTCCACACTCTTAAGTGTATGTATGTAGAACTCTGACCTTCCCTCTATTAATAGAAAAATGGGATTACAGCATTTAGGGGTTGGAATAGTCACTAAAAGTCACCAAGTCACCCTGATTATCTAGATAAGAAGATTGAAGTACATATGAGGAAGAGTGATTAGCCAAGTCACAAAGCTACCGAGACGTGTGGACAGTCCTCTAAGTATGATTCTTTCCTCAGTGTAATGCTCCCTCTGAAAATCATGGACCACTTAACACTTATTCTTGTTGTATAGAAGTGGGGGTTTCTGGACATGTTACTTTTTAGGGAAAGAATGTTATTTGGGGGGAAATTGTAACCTTCCCAGGTAACACCATTTACATATATGAATATATTAGTGAAACAAACAAGAATTGTGTGTGTGCAGAGAGAGTTAAATTTGAGAAATGTTTATTTTAGAAATACTTTAAAAGTTGCTACTTCAAATTATCCATGAATGTGTTCATTGGAGTTCCTATAGAACTTTAAAGAAATTCAGCCTTCTTTATTTTTGCTAGTTTGTGAGAAGCAGGCAAAAGCTGGTAAACATAAGAATTCATAAATATTTTTGCATAACAAAGAACTTTGTTCTTCTCTGAACTTAGGGACTTCTACAGTCTAAAGCATATACAGAAATGACTCACTGTACAAGGAGAAAAAGGAAAAAGAAAAAGACCCTTGAACTTACTAAAAGCATGACTGACTTCTCTTTATGCCTTCTGATGTCTCTACAGGAATAAGCCCTTAAGCCACGCAGGCATGAATATTCTCCTTTCCCCTTCCTCTTGTCGTGCAGTGTACTGCTTTTCCGTAGTGGAAAGGGCCTGAGTGGGAGGTGGTAGAGACACCACAATTTTAATTTATGGCTGTAGAGCCATGACTTAAATGACTTATAGCTGACCCCTAGTAAGAGCTACAGGAAAGAGTCTCTGCTGTTGCTATTATTGTTGTTCCCAATTATAATTTTAGAAATTAATTTGAATGACAAAGGATAAATTGTAATAGGCAACTATCACTAAATGTTTAATTCATAATTGTTTAAACCTTGTGATAATAAGAAATGTATATTTGGTCTGTGTTCCTGTTCCTCCTCAAACCTCCTAAAACCCTTGGAATTTCCTCAGTGATAAGAGTGACAAGAGCATCTTTTCATGAGGCCCATATTAACCATACCTGAGTTTATGCTAATAAAGTAACCTGAGTGGACCCCTTTGAAAAGATCAACACAATAAACAAGCCTGCAGCTAGATTGACCAAGCAAAAGAGAGAAGTCTCAAATTACTTATATCAGAAATGAAAGAGGAACTATTACTACCAATCATGCAGAAAAATAAGATGAGATGGAGCAATTTCTAAAGAGACACTAACTACAAAACTGAGTCAAAGAGAAATAAACAATGTGAATATATGCGTAAGAAGAAAGAGATTTTTATTAGTAATAAATAAACCTAACCATGAAAAAAACAAGAAAAACAGCCTTCTTCATTGGTTAATTCTACCAAATATTTAATGAAGAATTAATGTGAATTATTCACAAATACTTTTAAAAAATAAAATAGGGACTGCTTTACAACTCATTTTATTTGGTTAGTATTACACTGGTATCTAAATCAAACCAAGCCATCAAGAGAAGAGACAAAGAAACAAATAAAAAACTACTGAGTAATGTATCTTATCAATATAGTCATAAAATTCCCCAAATGAATAATGGAAAACTTAATCCAAAAAAAATATAAAAATGAGATCTATCATGACAAACTTGGATCTAGCCCAAAAAGTAAAATTGGTGTACTTCAAAAAAATAAATTAATATCAAATCAAAAATCAATATCAATTATAATTATATCAATAGAATAGAAATCATTTCATAATTTCAACAAAAGAAGAAAGGGTTGTTATCAAAATCCAGCACACTTTTATAATAAAAACACTCAACAAACTTGAAATTAAAAGTAATTCCTTCAATCTGATAAAGTCCATCTACAAAAAACAAACAAAACCAAACAAACAAAATTAACCACACACACACGCACACATTATAAGCAATATCATACTTAATTGTGAAAGAAACAATAGGAACAAAGTAAGATACTGCTTTTGACCACTTCTATCCAACACTGTACCGGATGTTCTAGCAAAGGAAATTAGGCAAGAAGATGGACTAAACGGCATTCAAAGAGGAAAGGAAAATATAAATCTATCTTCATGTGTGGATGACATATAGAAATTACATATAGAAAATCCTAAGACATTCAGTTAAAAACTTTTCAAGCTAATAAAAGAGTTTAGTAAAGTTGAGGGATAAAACATCAGTATATAAAATTAATTATATTTCTATATGCTATGAATTAACAATCTGAAAATAAAATTAAGAAAATAATTATGTTTACAATAGCATAAAAAAACCACATAGGGATACATTTAACAAAAGAAGCTCTAAATTTGAACACTGAAATTTACGAACTGTCATTAAAAAATTAAACACCTAAATAATTAGAAAGGGATACTGTGCTCATGGATTGTAAGACTTAATGCTGGTAACATGACTGTACTCCTAAGATATGTCTACAGATTTAGTGTAAGCCCTATAAAATTCCAACTGAGTTTTTTGTAAATATTTACAATGTAATCTTAAAATCCATATGGAAAGCAAGGGACCCAGAATAGCTAAAAATTCTTGATAAGGAATGAATAATTTGGAGGACTCACATCCCCCAATGTAATAACTGCAATAATCAAGAAATAATGGTACTTGCTTTCTATCATGTGAGGACACAGCAAGACAGGCAGTCTGCAACCTGGGAAAGGACCTCCACCTGAACACAACTGTGCTGATGCAATGATCTTGGACTTCCCAGCATCTAGAACTGTGTGGAGAAACAAAGCCGTGTAGCATGGTGACCCTGCTGATGGCAGAGATATCCAAAGCCATCTGAGATAGAGATGTAGGGGAGACTGACGTCACAGGAATAGTGGAAGCGAGGTTGTCTTCTTGAGTTCTCCTCCCGAACTTACCACAAATTGAACATCTATAACCCATCGAAGGACTCTTTGCTCATCACACAGAAGAGCTAAGAGACTCTTACGAGGATTACTTGAAGGGCAGGGCAACTACAACTGCAGAGACACACCCAGGGGTCAGCAGTAGGCGCCAGATGCAGCTCTGGGCTTTCAGCAGCTCAGAAATCTCCCGCCCTCCACACACACACACACACACACACGCACACACACACAGAAGAAGAGCCCTAAGACTCAGGAGACCTGGGCACAGGGCTAGATGTGGTACTCTCAACACACATATGTGCAAGTGAGACCAGAAACTGCACTGACTTTGTAAAAACTACCATCCAGACCCCATAGCCCCACTCATCTAGAACTGCAGTGCCAGGGTCACTTTGGGCACCAGGTGTCTGGCTCTGCCTGAACAAGATGCAGAGGACCCTTTGGTACTGCAGAGCACAACTTGGAGATTACTTAGTGGGCTTAAGCCAAGACTGGAGCTTTTTTTGTGTGTGTATTTTTGATATCTGTGCCTGTGTTGAGTGTGGGTTATCGGTTGTTTTTACACATGAATGTACTTGTTTTTTTCTTTGTTATTGTTGTTGTGCTTGGTGATTTGCTTTATTTTGAAATTGGCCTACACCAGGGCCCAGCCCAAGAGGCACAAGATACGACACACCCAGAGGCAAACTCCAGACTAAACCAGAGTATTACTGGGTTTGACCTACAAGTGACAAACCCACAGGGAATTCGCTACAGGCACAAGAGCCCATAAAGGCCAAGCCTCACTTGAGTGGTCAACCCTCATGCAGCAGATCATCCATTGTGGGCATAGCCAAGTCTCACAACTAGTCAGTCTAGGGGTCAATCCCACCTACTGACAAGTCAACAGCAATTAAGACTCAACTTTAACAGGACAATATACACAACACAAGGGTCACCTTTGGAGCACACACACAGGAGAATAGGGAAGTGGGGCAAGTCAAATATAAAAGACACATACTGCATAGAATCACCCAGCAAAGACTGAGAACCCTATGGGATCTACCTAATCTATCGAAGGAAACAGAGAGAGTCAGCCTATAATGGGGAAATAAAGAACCATGACCCAAATAAAAGAATAGAAGAAACCTCCAGAATTGGAACGAAATGAAATAGAAATAACCAAACTGTCAGAGACAGAGTTCAGAACACTGATGATAAGAATGTTTAAGGAGCTTAGTGATGACATAAAGAAGGATAGAGAAATCATACAGAACAACCAGTTGGAACTGAAGAATACAAAAACTGAAATAAAGAACACACTTGAAGGAATTACCAGCAGGTTAGATGAAGCAGAGGATCGAATTAGCGACTTAGAAGACAAATTAGCAGAGATCACCCAAGCGGAACAACAAAAATAAAAAAGAATAAAAAGCAATGAAAAGTGTTTAAGAGACCTCTGGGATAACATCAAGCACAACAGCATGTGCATCATAGGAATACCAGAAGGTGAAGAGAGGGAGCAAGGGATTGAGTACATATTTGAAGTAATAATGACCGAAAACTTCCCTAACCTGGTGAAAGAAACCAACATACAAGCCCAGGAAGTGCAGAGAGTTCCAACCAAGATGAACCCAAACAGACTCACACAAAGACACATTATAGTTAAAATGGCAAAGATTAAAGACAAAGAGAGAATTATAAGATCAGCAAGAGAAAGACAGTGGGTTACACACAAGGGAACTCCTATAAGACTATCAAATGACTTTTCTACATAAACTTTGCAGGCCAGAAGGAAGTGGCAGGAGGTACTCAAAGTGATATACAACCTAGATTGTTTTATCCAGCAAGGATATCATTGAAAATTGATGGACAGATAAAGAGCTTCCCAGAAAATAATAAGCTAAAGGAATTCATTCCCGCCAAGCCAGCATTGTAGGAAAATATTAAAAGGGCTTCTGTAAGCAGAAGAAAGATGAAAACTAACTACAAATAAAAAAATGACAATAACTATATACATATCAATAATGACTTTAAATGTAAATGGATTAAATGCTCCAATCAAAAGACATAGGATGGCTGAGTGGATAAGAAAACAAGACCCTTGCATATGCTGTATATAAGAGACTCACCTCAGATCAAAAGATACACACAGGCTGAAAGTGAAGGGTTGAAGTAAGATATTTCATTCAAATGGAAAATGAGAAAAAACTGGAGTAGTAATACTTATATCTGACAAAATAGACTTTAAAATGAAGAATATATTAAAAGAAAAAGATGGGCACTATATAATAATAAAGGGATTGATCTAACAAGAAGACGTAACCCTAGTAAACATCTATGCACCCAACATAGGAGCACCTAAATATATAAAACAGATATTGACTGACATAAAGACAGAGATCAACAGTGACACTATCATAGTAGGAGACTTCAACATACTTCTGACAACAAGAGGCAGGTCCTCTAGGTGGAAAATAAATATGAAAACGGCAGCCTTAAATGACACATTGGACCAGTTGGATTTAATCGATATTTTCAGAGCGTTTCACCCCAAAGCTGCAGAACACACATTCTTCTCCAGTGCACATGGAACATTTTCCAAGATAGACCACATGCTAGGCCACAAAACAAGTCTCAATAAATTTAAGAAAATTGAAACCATATCAAGTGTCTTCTGGGACCACAGTGCTATAAAATTAGAAATCAACTACAGGGAAAAAAATGGAAGACACACAAATACATGCAGTCTGAATAACATATTACTAAATAATGAATGAGTCAACAATGAGATCAAGGAAGAAATCAAAAGATATCTCAAGACAAAAGAAAATGAAAACACAGTGACTCAAAATCTATGGGATGCAGCGAAAGCAGTCCTAAGAGGGAAATTCATAGCATTGAAGGCCTAACTAAAGAAACAAGAAAAATCACAAATCAACAGGTTATCCTTACACTTATGGGATCTGGAAAAAGAACAGCTAAATAAGCCCAAAGGGAGTACAAGGAAGGAGATAATAAAGATCAGAGTGGAAATAAATGAAATAGAGACCAAAAAAACAATACAAAAGATCAATGAATCCAAGAACTTGTTTTTCAAGAAGATAAATGAAATCAACAAACCTTTAGCCAGACTCATTAAAAAAAAGAGAGAGGACCCAAATTAATAAAATCAGAAAATGAAAGAGGACAAGTGACAACAGACACCACAGAAATACAAGAAAATTTAAGAAATTACTATGAGCAACTATATGCCAACAAATTAGACAATCTGGAAGAAATGGACAATTTTCTAGAGGCATACAACCTTCCAAGGCTAGCTCAAGAAGAAATGGAAAACCTGAATAGACTGGATACTACCAGGGAAATTGAATCAGTAATCAACAAGCTCCCAAAAAACAAAAGCCCTGGACCAGATGGCTTTACAGTGGAATTTTACAAAACATTCAAGAAAGAATTATCACCTATTCTTCTGAAACTATTCCAAAAAATCCAGAAGGAGGGAAGGCTCCCAAACACTTTTTACAAGGCCACTATCACCCTGATCTCAAAATCAGACAAAGGCGTTGCAAAAAAAAAGATAACTACAGGCCTAATGAACATAGATGCAAAAATCCTCAGCAAAATATTAGCAAACAGAACTCAGCAATACATTAAAAAGATCATACACCATGATTAAGTGGGATTTTTTCCTGGTATGCAAGAATGGTTCAACATCTGCAAATCAGTAATGTGATACACCATATTAACAAAATGAAAAATAAAAATATATGGTCGTATCAATAGATGCAGAAAAAGCATTTGACAAAATCCAGCAGCCATTTATGATAAAAACTCTTAAGCGGGAATAGAGGGACCATATCTTAACATAATAAAGGCTATATATGATAAACCCACAGCTACCGTGTTTTCCTGAAAATAACATCCAGCTGGACCATCAGCTCTAATGCATCTTTTGGAGCAAAAGTTAATATAAGGCCCAGTCTTATAATATGTTATTATAATGTATTATTTTATATAAGACAGCGTCTTATATTATATTAAAATAAGACTGGGCCTTATATTAATTTTTGCTCCAAAACATGCATTAGAGCTGATGGTCCAAGTAGGTCTTATTTTAAGGGAAACACAGTAACATCATACTCGATGGGGAAAAGCTAAAACCATTTCCCTTAAGATCAGGATCAAGGTAAGTTTGCCCACTTTCTCCACTTCTTTTCAGCATAGTTCTGGAAGTTCTAGCCACAGCAATCAAACAAGGAAAAGAAACAAAAGGCATCTAAATTGGTAAGGAGGAAGTAAAACTGTAATTATATGTAGATAACATGATACTATATTTAGAGGACCCTAAAGACACCACCAGAAAACTATTAGAATTCATAAATAAATTTAGTAAAATAGCTGCATACAAAATTAATATTCAGAAATCAGTTGCATTTGTATATGCTAATAATAAAATATCAGAAGAAAAAATTAAGAAAACAGTCCCATTTACAATTGCTTCAAAGAATATAAGATACCTAGGAATAAATTTAACCAAAGAAGTAATAGATCTGTACTCAGACAATTATAAGACACTGAAGAGAGAAATTAAAGAAGATACAAATAGATGGAAATACATACCATGTTCATGGATAGGAAGAATTAATATTGTTAAAAGGTCCATACTGCCTAAGGAAATATACAGATTCAACTCAATTCTTATCAAACTACCAAAGACAATTTTCACAGAAATAGTACATATAATCCTAAAATGTATATGGAACCATAAAAGACCCCGGATAGCCTCAACAATCTTGAGAAATAAGAAGAAATTGGGAGGTATCATGATACCCAACATCAAATTATACTACACAGTGATAGTAATCAAAACATCATGGTACTGGCATAAAAACAGAAACACAGATTAATGGAACAGAATAGAGAGCCAAGAAATAAATCCATGCCTATATGGTCATTTAATCTATGACAATGGAAGCAAGAATTTATGGTGGGGTAAAGATAGTCTATTCAATAAATGATGTTGGGAAACCTGGACAGACACATAGATGATAGATAGATAGATAGATAGATAGATAGATAGATAGATAGATAGATAGATAGATAGATAGATAGATAGAAGAAATTGGTTCATACAATTATGGAGGCTGAGGAGTTCCAAGATTTGCAGTCTGCAAGCTGAAGATCCAGGACTGATAACACAGTTTTAGTCCATGTCCAAAGGCCTGACCAGGGGAGCTGATGGAGTAAATTTCTGTCTGAAATCTGGGAGGCTCACGACACAGAAGAGCTGATTTTTCATTTCAAGTCCAAAGACAGGGCAAGATTGATGTCACAGCACAAACAGGCAGATGCTATTCTCTCTAATTCAGACTGCTATTCTATTCAGGTCTTCAATTGATTAGCTAGAGACCACCTACATTAGGGAGTACAAACTGACTTACCTAGTCTACCAATTCTATAATAACATTAAAAAAAAATGCATGGACACACCCAGAATAATACTTGACCAATTATTTGGGGACCCCATGGCCTAGTCAAATTGACACATAAAATTAATCATCATATCTTCAAACCCTTAGTTTGTCACTACTTGTCTTTGGAAACTTAGTGCTAAATTTGGTTTAATTTTCAAATGCATATGCTCCCATTGGGTAGTGACGCTCAGTGTGTATGCTAGGACTGACTTACCAGTATGTAAGCCCTGATTGTTAAATTTTCAGGAATTTTGTTGGCTACTTATTAATCCATGGGTAGGTTGAACTTGAGCATAGTCAGAGTATTTAGACCACAGAATTTGGCAAACACTACAAATCAGAGCCTTTTTTTTAATACCCAGAGTTGATTGTTAAGCATAGCTATGATGTCTACTATGATGTCTATGATGAGCAGTGAGAGATGGTTTTTATGGAATATTCAAGGGTTATTTAAGCTTTTAAATTACCCATTTTTTTCAGTCTGTGATTTCATGATACATGATCTATTCATTTATATTTCTTATGAACATATATGTCATTATTATTGCTATTATTGGAAAAAGTACCAAAAAAAAAGAAAGAATTATTTTACTCTGGAGGGCAAAGTTAAATAAATATATTACCTAGTCAGAAATGGATCACAATCAGTGGCTGTAACAATATAGGCTCATATTGATAAGATGATTTAGTGTCACAACTACATTTGTTCTCCCAAAAGTAATTTAAATCAAAGTCAATCTTTAGTTATAATTTTACATGAAGCAGGTGAAAACTAATATGGATCCTCCAAAATCCCCTTCTTCTTCTCCTTCTCTTTCTTACTTCTTCTTCTTCTTGTAACCAAAAGTTTTCAAAAAACTGTTCATAGGTCCTTTCTTACTTATCTGAAAAATAGAATAAACTTGTACTAAGGTCTGGATGGAGGCATGACAACCATAGATTAGGAGTTGCATGTTAGAGGATCTAGAACCACATCCTAACTGCCAATAACTACTGTTGGATCTTGACCAGGTTTCTTTTTACAAAATAATAAACCACACTATGCTAATAGATTCCAAATTGGAAATATGGCCACATTTCAGAATCATCTAAAAAATTTTTAGGGGAAAAAAGATATATCCTAGAAAACAAGTCTTTCTCGTATACTCTACTAACTCATGTACCAGAGACCATTGCTGCTAAAGGTTTTTCTCACCTTTTTAATTATTAGTTTTAGGTGTACAAAACACAGTAATTAGACATTTGTTTACCTTACAAAGTGATAACCCCAATAAGTCTATTATACCTGTGATACTGTACATAGTTATCACAACATTATTGACTATATTCGCTGTGCTGTATTTTACATCCCTGTGACTATTTTTTTTAATTATAGTTGATATTCAATATTATTTTATATTAGTTTCAGGTGTACAACATAGTCACTAGACATTTATATAATTTATGAAGTGATTTCCCAATAAGTCTAGTACCCATATGACACAGTTTTTAAAATATTGTTGACTATATTCCCCATATCATATTTTACATCCCTGTGACTATTCTGTAACTACCAATTTGTGTGCGTATTTGAACCAATATCTGGCTCATGATGCAAACATTCCTAAAACCTTTCATCTGGCCATCTTCACACACTTTATCAACCATGACACAGACTTTCTGTTGAATGTGGAGATTAGAAAACTATAAGGGAGAGAAATGAGAAATAACAGAGAAATAATAAATACTGCAATCCAGTCAAGATGGCAGAGTAGTAAAAAACTTTGTTTGCCTCCTCCCATGGCCACATCAAAATTACAACTAAAGTACAGAAGAATATTTATTGAGAATCACCTGAAGTCTAGCTGAGCAAAATTCCTATAACTAAGGATAAACAGAAGTAGTCATCTTGAGATTGGTTGGAGTGGTGGAGATGCAGAATGGGTTGTGACCACATCCACATGAACAGGTTAAGAATCAGGAGGGATATCTTGACTACAGATTATCCCTTGAGGGCTCCCAGCCCCACACCAGGCTCCTCAGGCCAGGGTTCCAGTGTTGAGAAGAGAAATCCCCACAATTTCTAGCTGTGAAAATCAGCAGGCATAGTGTCTGAATGAGACATAGGGCAGCTGGAGACGCTGGAATTCTTAAAAGGCACATGTACAGATTTACGCACTGACAGAATTTCTCACTCTGACCTCCAGTGCTGGGGCTGCAACCCCAAAGACTCCAGGGCTATATGGGGAGAAAGTAAATTTTCTGGTTTTAGGGTGAGGGGCAGTTTTCTCTAAGACAGGTAGAAGCCACTGTTCCTTTGAATCCTCCCTCTACCCAGCCTTCACATGAAGTCAGGCACCATATCTGAATCTCCATCAACCTAGTAAACACTATTGGCCCTGCCCTAGTGATTCCCTGAGACCTTACCTTTCCCAAATTTCTAGTGTCCACCCAAGCCACTTTCAGTGGCCTTTCGTACAAATGTCCTGTCTAAGCACATGCTTCAGACTTTCCTAAAACATCTCAAAGGCTCACAAACTCCAAACAAGTAGCATCTGGCCTTGGCATGCCCTGTACCACTTATAATGCAGCCCCAAGCCCAACACTAGTGGTAGTATGCCTCAGTTTGCAGTTTAGCTTCTCCCAGTCACTTCTACACCCAGCACAAGTGGCAACCATTTGCAGATCACTTTGTAGCTCAGACCAAATGGCCATGGCAGGGCACAGGAAGCAGCTGTCCTTGGCCTGCACCAAAGTACCTCCCAAGAAGCTGCAGAAAAAACACACTGGTGGCCAACTTTAGACTACACCAGAGCACCACGCAACCACCTCCTCAAATGGCATACCTAAAGGGAAGACTGGGTTGGCACCAGAGCCCCACTAAAGTGAACACTACACTGAAGGGTCAGCACCAATACAATAGCTCCTTCACTATAATCATGGCAAGTCCTCACAATCAATCAACGTGAGGGTCAATTCCTCTTAATGATGTGCAAACAGCAACCAAGGCTCAACTACAACAGGAGGGCACACATGACCCATACAAGGGACACACCTGGAGCACCTGGCTCAAGTGACCAGGGAGATTGAACCACTGGGCCCCACAGGACACCTACTACATAAGACCACTCTAATAAGACAGAGATCTACCTAATATATAGAAACAAACACAGGAAGGCAGGCAAAATGAGATGACAAAGAAACATGTCCCAAATGAAAGAACAGAACAAAGCTCCAGAAGAACCAAACAAAATGGAGACAAACAATCTACTAGATGAAGAGTTGAAAACACTGGTTGTAAGGATGCTCACAGAACTTAGGGATAGAGTAAATGAAATCAGTGAGAACTTTAACAAAGAGACAGGAAACATAAAAATAGATATAGAAAACATTGAAAAGAACCAGTCAGGGATGATGAATATAGCACATGAAATGAAGAATACTTTAGAGGAAATCAACAGTAGATGAAGTGAAGCAGAAGACTAAATCAGCAATTTGGAAGACAAGGTAGCAGAAAACACCCAATCAGAAAAGTAAAAAGAAAAATAAATCCAAAAATGAGGATAGTTTTAGGGGAGTCTGGAATAACATCAAGCCTACTAACCTTTGCATTCTAGGGTTCTGAAATAACATCAAGCCTACTAACATTTGCATTCTAGAGTTCCAGAAGGAGAATAGGGAGAGCAAGGAATTGAAATACTATTTTAAGAAATAATGACAGAAAGATTCCCTAATCTAGTGGAGGAAATATAAATACAAGATGAAACAGCACAGAGAGTCCCAAACAAGATGAATCCAAAGAGGCTCATACTGAGACACACCATAACTAAAATAACAAAGGTTAAATAAAGAGAGAAATTCCAAAAATCCAGAAGACAAAGGCAGTTAGCTAACTACAAGGGAGCTCCCATAAGACTGTGAGTTGATTTCTTAACAGTAACTTTGCAGGTTAGAAGGAATTAGCATGAAATATTCAAAGTGATGAAAAGCAAGGACTTACAGCAAAGTTATCATTTAGAATTGCAAGACAAGTGAAGAGCTTCCCAGACAAGAAAATGCTATAGGAGTTCATCACCACCAAACCAGTATTACAAGAAATGTTAAAGGAACATTATTAAGAAAAAGAAAGATCAAAAATATGAATAATAAAATGGCAATAACTACTTATCTGACAATTACTTGCAATGTAAATGGATTAAATACTCCAATCAAAAATATAGGGTGGCTGAATGGAAAAGAAAATCAGACCCTGCCTACGAGATACTCATTTCAGATTGAAAGACACGCACAGACTGAAAGTAAATGAGTGGAAAAAGATATTTCATGAAAATGGAAATTTGAAAAAATCTAGGGTAGCAATACTTATAGCAGACAAAATAGACTTTAAAACAAAGGCAATAAAAGAAAACAAAGAAGAACCCAGTGATTTCACTTCTGGCTGTTTATCCAAAGAAACCTGAAACACTAATTTGAAAACACATATACATCCATATGTTCATTGCAGCATTATTTATAATAACCAAGATATGGAAGCAACCTAAGTGTCCACCAGCAGGTGAACTTATAATGAAGTGGTACTTATATACAATGGAATATTACTCAGCCATAAAAATGAAATCTTGCCGTCTGCAACAACATAGATGGACACAGAGGGTATACGCTAAGTGAAATAAGTTAAACAGAGAAAGATAAATGTCATATTATCTCACTTATATGACTTTACTTTGAATTTAGAAAAACAAAATGAACGAACAAAGGAAACAAAAACAGACTCATAGATACAGAGAACATTTTGATGGTTGCCAATTAGGAGTGAGGTTAGGGAGATAGGTGAAGGGGAGAAGCGATTAAGAGGTAAAACTTGGTAGTTACAAAATAGTCATTGGGATATAAAGTATAGCATAGGGAATATATTCAATAATATTGTAATAACTATGAGTGGTGTCAGATGGGTACTAGCTTTATTGGTGTGATCACTTTGTAAGTGATACAAATGTCTAATCACTATGTTGTACACCTGAAACTAATGTAATATTACATGTCAGCTGTCATTGAAAACTAAAAAAAATAATATTTAAAAAATACTGTAAATAAGATACAAAATAGAAGAAAAATCTGAAAATTCAATATTTTTTCTTATTTATATATAAAGAAGTTCTCACATAATTGAATAAGAGAAGATGTTAGTGAAAATTTTCTCATCATATTAACTCATTAACTACAGACATCATTAAGGATAATTTCATAATAGGCCCAATAAAAAAAAACTCTAAAATAATATGATCATTTTGATACAAAATGACATAATGTTTAAATAATATAAAATAGTCTTTTATTTATAGATTTGTGAATACATAGAAATAATATTAGCACATTAATAGGAATCAAACATATTAAATTCAGCTTAATTACTACATCCTGAGAGGTTGACATTTCTTTCCTCAGTAGTTTAAATATATAGTTCCACTATCTTCTTTTCTCCATAGTTTCTGATGAGAAAGACACAGTAGTTTAAATTGTTGTTTCTCGGTACATAAGACTGTGTGTGTGTGTGTGTGTGTGTGTGTGTGTGTGTGTGTGTGTGTGTGTGTTTCTGGTTGATTCCAAGCTTTTTTGTTTCTTTGCTTTCAGCAGTTTGGTTATGACACATTTGTATGTGGTTTACTTTGAGATTAATCCCAGTTTGGCACTCACTGAGCTTTTACTTTTTCTTTTCTTTCTTTTTTTTTTTTTTAAGATGTAGTTTTCTTGGTTTTTTTGTTTTGTTTTTTTTTTTATTATTAGTATTTTTTTTTTTATTATTGGGGAATGTTGGGAACAGCATGTTTTTCCAGGACCCATCAGCTCCAAGTCAAGTCTTTGTCCTTCAATCTAGTTGTAGAGGGTACAGCTCAGCTCCAACTCCAGTCGGCGCTTTTCAATCTTAAGTCGCATGGACGCAGCCCACCATCCCATGCAGGAATTGAACCAGCAAACTTTGTTGTTAAGAGCTCACGCTCCAAACAACTGAGCTATCCAACCGCCCCTCCGGCATGCCGCTCAGCAGAAGCTTGTTGTCTTCAATCTAGTTTTGTAGGGCACAGCTCACTGGCCATGTGGGAATCAAACCAGCAACCGTGTTGTTAAGAGCTTGTGCTCTTACCAACTGAGTCATTCGGCCACCCCCTGAGCTTCTTGAATATATAAATTTATAACTTTCACCAAATTAGAAAGTGTTTAAACATTATTTCTTCAAATTATTTTTGTATCATTCTCTTCTCCTTGCTTTCAGAGACTCCAATTTAAATAAATAAGAGTTGATTTTGCAAATAGGCCATGGAATGTAAATATTTTTCCAATCTTTTTTTTTTTCTGTATTCCTCATTTCTCTGCCATACTCATTCTATTATTAAGCCAACCAGTATTTTATCATTTCAGGTATTACATTTTTCAGTTATAAAATCCCAATTTTTAAAAATAGTTCATATTTATTTGCTGAAAAGTTCTATATTTCCATTTGTTCCAAGAGTATTTACCTTAAACTAATCAACCTAGCTATAATAGCTGCTTTAAAATCTTTGCCTAATAATTAAAACACCTAGGTCATCTCAGGGTCAATATCTGCTGTTGTCTTTTCCCTTGCATTATTTGGAGATGTCCCTGCCTGTATGTATGTAAAGTAATTTCGGATTGTGTAATCTTTTGTGAGATGCTGGTTCCTGTTACAACCTGAGGAATATTGATTTTAGTTTTCTTTTGTTTTGTTTTAGCAGGTAATCAATCTAGTTAAGTTTAGACTGCAAGACCTACCTTACATTTTGTAGGCTATGGTTCCAATGGTAGTTCAGTTTTCAAAGCCTTTGTTTTGCTGTTTGTTCTGTCCCTTTCATGCCACTCAGAGATTGCTCTGGAACTTGTGCAGTGGTTTATAAATAGTGTAGTTCTCAAAACACTTCTTGTTGTTGGGAAGGTTACATACATGTACAGCTTGGGAGTGACCCCACGATCTGTGTCACATCATGTGCAGAGTTAGGAACGTGCTTTTCTATCTCCTTCTTTTTAGGGAGCCACCAGATGCTCCCTTTCCCAGCTTTTAAGTCCATAAATGTAAGCTTTTCTAAGAATTTTAGCCTCCCATGCTGTCACACAGTTCTGCATTACTGGGCCTGCCCTGGGAAATTTGACAAGATAAAAAATAATGGTGATTGTACTCATATTCCTTTCCTGGTCCCTCTATTCAGAGGGACAAATTTTCTCATGGTGATTTAGATGCCTCTCCTACCATTGCTATGCTGCAAAATTACAGGTCTATGAATGTGGTCAGCCTTGGAGTAGAACAGGGAGAAACATTTAAAAACCTTAAAAAGAGAGGATTTCCCCCAATAGTTTATGGGATCTCTCTTCCCTGGTCCTCTGGCTAAAAAAAAGTATAGTTTCTCTTAGAGATCTCATTGGCTGTCCACAGTCTGCATTTCTTTGATTTTGTCTGCCCTCAGGTCACAGTTGGGAGGTAAGGGGAAGGGGAACAGGAAATTTACCAGTAACCTACTGGTCATTTTTCAAGGATTGACTTATTTTCCCAATCTGTCTGCTATTATTCACTTTGAGTCTACAGGTAGCTGCTTTTTGTATTTATCTGGTTATTGTTTTAATCAGCCAGAGAAATATAATGTGATGGGCTTGCTCCATCTTGGCAGTAACCAAAACCTATAATTTTTAAAATAAAATTTTATTTTGGAATAATTTTAGATTTATAGAAAGGTTGCAAAACCACTACAGGAAGTTCCTGTATACCCCTTACTCAGCTTCTTCTAACACTAATATTTTCCAATTTTAAAATGTATTTGTATAAACTTAAAAACCAGCATTACTATTCATAGCATATTAAAATAAAATAAAACTCCAGACTTTACTTGAATTTTGTTAATTTCTTCATGTATCTCCTTTCTGTTCTGGGATTCTATCCAGGACATTGCATTTAGGATGATATGGTTTAAGCCCATACATTTAGAAAGGAAACGTGACTTAATATGCTGAGTAGTGCTGGATTTTCAAACTCACTATTAGCAGTGGTTGGGGAAGGAACTGCTTGTCTTAGGTAGAAAATGAGCTCTGTGAACATGGAATTTTTCTTTTTTATTGTTTAGGCTAGGTTGTCAGTAATCTTATGATAGCTAGAGAACCCTAAATGTATGTCCCAATATAAAAGTGCACATGGCCACTGCTGCCCGCATGGCCACTGCTGTCCCCATGGCCACTACTGTCCCACTCCCTCCTCTATTTTTATTCCATGAGGTAAACTCAACCTGTCATTCCTAGAACAAAACCACCACTTACTTAGGTCGCAGACTAGGCTGAGAAAGAGATTTGTAATAATCAGAGAGCACTAGTGGAAGCCATTTCATATGAAAAGATTCAGTGTGATTATCCTGAAGTTCAAGTTAATGTTAAGAAGCCAAGATCTGTGGAGAAATGGATAAGGTTAGGATTTAGATAAGCCATCTGAGTTCAAAGAGCTAAGCCAAGAAATAGAAGGGTATTTGGGCAGGTTATACAGGAAAGGATCAGTGTCCAGTGGTCCAGGCCAGGTCAAAGGACATGGGTAAGAGAAAAAAACTCACCTGTATAAAAATAAATACAGTTTTAGCTATGTAAAAGAAATAAAATGGTAGATAATACATGACATTGGAAAAGAATATAAAAATTTAGATGGAAATGAGGTGATGCATACAAAAGCACCACTGAGTTTGACCTCTGGTGAAGAACAATAAGGATAGATGTGCTCAGGGCTCTCTAAATACACACAGTGCATCAGGGGTTCAGCTCCTTTAGAAAAACCTCCTAATTCTGATCTGAGGTGGACATTAGGTGCCTGTCCCACTATCCATTGTTCTCGTTTCCTTACCAGATCCACATTTTTATCCCAGTATCTTATTCTCTCTTTGTCATTATTTCCCAAATTCTGCTTAGTTTTTTTTCTCTCTTCTGGTATCATAAATCCACGGGCCAATAAACTGATGACATACTCTTCCAGGAAAGCTTCCCAGCTCTCTTCCCACCTCCCAATCACTTTTGTTGGCAAGTGTGACCATGTATGCCTGTCCTGAAAGGATGTTCAAACACTCCCAAGAGTGACATGCCGCTAGTCATATTTCAGTTTGGTTACTCTGATTAATCGCAGGGAAGAGAATATTAAAGGGTGTGATGTGGTTAAATAGCTATTATTTACCGAAGGCTTACCATGGCCCAGGTTCCATTTAGTTATTTCATTGACAGCAAAGACCCCTAAAAGTCATCATGGCTCAACTCCTACATGAGAAAGCTGAAACTTGAAGAGGTCAAGTGCCTTCCTCACATCAGAGCTGTGAAGTGGAGAGTGACTTTACCTGTGCTGTTAGCACTGCTTTCTCCTAAAACTTCCAAATCACGTAGCAGACTCTCTTAAACAACTCTGATATGAAATCTCAACCATATCTGTTCTGAGTTTGTTTTTTTAAAACAGGTCAAATATGACATCATTTCCTGAACAGAAAATTGCTATAAATTAAATCATTGCCCATGTGACTGTTTAAGAGCTACCCATCAGTTTTTCACACCCACATGCCATTTAATAATCCTTTCTGGCATACAATAAAGCAGACATTACCTACTTAAGTGATAAGGCAGGATGGGTCATAAACACATGGGGGTGAGTATTACTTGCCTCAGGTGCTGCAACAAGTCACAGTAGCTATAGACTCAGGGATTTCAGCTACATGAGAAGTGTCATAATTTCTGCAAACTGCCCTGCCTGTCATGTTTTACTGACATTTTGAAATAGAATTTATAAATTAAAAATAAGGCATAAAACATGCAACGTCACATTGTGGATGAGGGCAAGACTTTAATGGCAGCCAATCAGAAACTTCTATAGGTAACACTCAGAGTTCCAAAGACAGTATCCCTGGAGTTCCAAAATTTTATTTTGGAAAAAAATATAGAGAGATAGATAGATAAATATGGAAAAAGAAACCACTGGGTCTCAAATATGCCAAGCAACTATTAATTTGCACAGTAGCAGTTTAAAAAGCCAAACAACTCTCAGATCATGCTCAGCATGTCAAAATTACCCTGCAATTTAATTAAAAATTTGGTTGACAGGGAAGCACGTGATTTCGGTCCAAATAATGTGACCAGTTGTATTCCTTTACACATGTCCTTTACAAGCATTGGGTAGTCCCACATAATCAGGTTTACACTCTTTTGCTTATGGGATCTCCCTCCTTTATATTCCCAATATGATCACTCCTGACAAGGAAACACAAATCCTGCATCACATTCAGACCAGTTCAGACTGTCGGTACTTGAGTAATATTCATTTTCCACTCTCACTTCTGTATCTTCACTGGGTTTTCTCCTGCTTGAGGTGTTTATTATCCTTTTTAAATAAGTACCAAATGTTGTATGAATGAATGAATGAAATACCTATTAATACCTTACCTTTCTGAATCTCCTGTCTGCATATCTTAAACAGCCAATCAGTGCCTCCCTACTTCTAATGCGCTCTCTTCACAGCTCCTTCTTGAAACACATTTATTGAAGGCCATTACAAATAAAGCTCTGTGGAAAGCGGAAAAAGTGAATTTGACAATATCTCTACCTTCAAGGAGATTAGAGTCTAATGAATAATCATCCCTCTTCAAATAGTGTCTTTGTAATAGGTCTTTAGAGAAGGGATTTGGAAGTTATAAACAAGGCTCAGAATTGATTTGTCTACTTCAGTACTTAATTGCACAATTTCCACGTGATATGCAGCTCCCTACAAAGCAGATATCAGACAGCAGTTCTCTCTGCATTCATATGACTATACTTGCAGAAGTGGAGAGTTACTTTATAAATACTGAACAAAGAAATGCCCTGATTAAATTAGAAACAGAGTTGTGTAGTTGAAGACCTGGGTTTTGAAGAAAAAGCAAAGAAGGCATTTGTCACCAGAAATTTGAACAATGCCTTATGCTTTGTCACAGGAAGGGTCTCAACAGTCATCTGCCTTAGTGTGAATAGGTTTAAAAAAGAAGATGTGGGAATATGAAAATGTCTAGTATGTTTTAAGAGCAATCTTTAGACGTTATTGTGGTCTGACTGAAGTAGGCCATCCCTGTAATACTCTATTTTTGTCATTTGGAGATCTCACTTGTGTCTCAATCTTAATACTCCCAGAAATGACTGTATCATCTTCTTACCAAAATATATTCACACATTCAGTTATCCATCTATTCATTTTTTCAGACAGTACTAAATGTGACTCCATGGCTGAGGGGTTCAAAACTAACTCTTTTTTATTTGGCCCTTGCCTTTGAGTTTTACATCTAATCAACTGCTGAGACCTATGGTTCTACGTCCAAAATAATTATCTGATATTACATTTCTATTTTCATTAACCTCACCCCAGTGAAGATTAACCTTCACCTAAATATTTCCAATTAATGCTGACAAAATGAATTGGTGTATGTGTGCAGGAATTAATGTGTATATTGGTTGCTGGTGCCAGACATCTGTCCTCTGAGAGTGTACGTTTTAGAGGAAGGGGTCAGTATCTAAGTCTTCTTGGTGCTCTGCATATTATTTCCTATAGAGCCTTGTAAATATGATGACTCACAAATGTTTGCTTTCTGTTCTTCTTTAATTGGCTGAAAATGGCCATTATAAGTACTGTATAAAAGTGCATTGCAGGGGATAAATCAGTGTTTTTTAAATATCCTTGAACAAACAGGTGTGAGGGAAAATATGGAATGTGCCCATATTTAAAATTGTAGCACTCTGAAAGAGAGGACAATAAATTATATCCCATTAAATTATGGCTTCAAGTGGTCATTTATTGGCAGAAATTATTATTACGATTGAAACAAAAACCAGTAATCTGCTTGGATCTTTCTAATAAACAAAAACAAGTCATTTAACAAAACTATAAATTGCATTGTTATGAAAAAAAAAAAAGGATCAGCCATGCTAAAATCATCGAGCTGTTTTTGATTTTGTCATTTCAAAATATTTTGTTTCTGTTTCCCCCACATATATTTGTATTTGTTAAAATAGAGTTCATTTGGTGCTGACTGAAAGAACAAATTCCAGTTCTTTCAACCCTATGATTATGCAGCTTCAATGTTGAGCTCTATTTTGGTAGGCAGGACTTTTTGTGTTGAGCTGTCTCTGTGCTGGTAGACTTAGAAAGGATAACACACATTTTTATCAACATTGACTAAATGTCACGTAATTTACATCCCTGAATGTGTCAAGATCATACTGAATAGCATATCTAACTTTTGATATATATGTGTTACATTTTCTCACTTGTGTTCTCCCAAAGTATTCCCATTTTTTCATTTTTTCAAACATATGTACAGTGTCAACTTTAACATTTGCATAATTTCTTCAAAAAGGCTGATGTAATTAGAAGATGATTAATTCCTTCTGTCAGGGAAGACAGACTATGACCAGAAAGACTGTTTGCCAGTGGAATTCTTGGGCTTATCAGATTAGAGCAGTTTACTCATAAATAAGCAGGGTGTTCTGCAGAGGCATTAACCTGCATCAGTGTCCGTCACTTTCCTCATTAAATCAAACTTGCACTTTTAATTGAACCTTATGGCGAAAATCAGTTTCTCTACATGAATGAATTTACTATGGAGGTCTGAACTGAGAGGCCGCCATGTTTCTCTAGAGGAATGTGCCCATAGGAAATCAATCCTTCCATTTGTCCACCATTTAGATAGAGCTCCTTGGAACCCACCAGTACTATCATTTAGATATTTAAAAATAATCAACTATACGGTGGGAACCATCAAACAAATAAATGCTGAGAAATTGCCAAAATGTCAACTATAATTTGACAATTGTCAAATTGTCAACTATAAAACAATAGGGAATGTAGGTGAACTTGGCAGGTGGAAGTGAAACCAAATGTTGGTGAGATTCAGAGCTGTGGGAAATGTGGTTAAAAAGAGTAAGGGCCAGGAAAGAGAGGGGAAATATTAAAAAATATATATATATATATATGTAAAATAAGGAAAACCAGAAATCTCAGGAGAAAGGTAAAATCATAGAGCTTCTAACCTGGTATTACATTTATGAAATTTTGAAGGCAATTTTCTCAAAAAATTAAGATGAGCATCCAGCGGTGAGGTAAGTGTGTCCTTGAAATTGCTGTGATGAGCTGATATAAAAAGCAGTGCTGCTACTTCTGAATATCGAAATCAAGTTGAGGTCTTTATAACATTTGTTACTTTTTCTAAAAATAAAGCCACCTAAGATATATTTTACACCTTTTGTTGGGTTTTGGTGGGATCTACTTAATGTCCCTTATTGTGGAGAAGAGATACACTTACACTATAAAAAAATGCTAAGCATCCTGATCTAAGCTAATCAAGTTTTAATAGCACAGGCTATTTTAACAGCCTTTCTATTTTAAATCTTCTTCTTTAAAAGTCATTCACCTTAGTTTTCAGCAAAATGATTTATCCATGTGGTATTACCAAAAATATTAGCAAAAAATAATAATAAAATGAGCCTTTAGCCTATATTTGGGACAGCTATAAATGTTATTTTTTTCTCATTTGTAAACTATTATAATAATTATCTACATTTCAATTACTAGAAATATTATTAAAAATAGAAAGGGAATAAAACAGAAATAATGACATTTATAAAAAAATATGTCAACTATGGAAGTGAATGGTGGTCTGTTGATTGGAACTAAATTGGAAATTGAAAGATATATCTCATTCCTGTTTTAAATTAAATTATTTTCAGTCCGTTCCTTAGGACATTAGTGTGCTACAGTTGGAAGAGCACTGACTAGGTATCAAAGAGTCATCCTCATTTTAATCTTAATGCTCTTTTGATCTGGGGCAAGTTATTAATCCTTAGTTTTCTAACTGGTTAAATATTCATACTTTACAGTTTTGTTTTGAAAAATATAATTCATATTAATCTATGCATTATTCAATAATGCTACCTATTATATGCCAGGTTTATTTCTAATCATGGAGGATAGAGAAGACAACAGAGATAAAGCCCTTGATTTCATAAAGCTGAAAAAAAATTGTAAAGGAGATAGAGCATAAATAAGTTTAAATGCACAAATAAGATATTTTCATATTTTAAACAAGATGATTTGGCAGAAAGTTACAGGTCCATGTGGAGAGAAGAATAACATTAGATAAGAAGCCTCATCTAAGCTTGGTATTTGAACTCAGACAAAAAGCATGCAAAAAATCAAAGACAGTTTCAGGAAGTTTATCCAAAAGAGAGAGAATAGCAATTCCAAGGTTTTCAGGAAATTTTTCTAAAAAGAAAAGCAATGGTCAATGTGGTTACAACATAATAAATTAGGAAGTGACAGAGTAATTTAAAAAGAGGCCAGGCATGATATTATATAATAGATATTGCTGGAACAGCTGTAAATTAGTTTAAAAGCTGGGATGCAGGAAATAAATTATTACCTCCCCTCTCCCTAACTAGACATTTCCCACTTCGTGTTATTGTTGTCACATATTATATTTAAATTCTAGAAAAGAATAAAAAATGGAATTACCAACAAAATTTAAATTATACCAATTTTTATACTTGTTCACACAGTTACTTTTACTAAAGAACTTTATATTTTCATATAGTTTTGAATTGTCTAGAGTTCTTTCATTACAACTTGAAGGGAACACTTTACTATTTCTTGTGGGGCAGGTCTAGTGGTAATGAACTCTCTTGGCTTTTGTTTATGTGGGAATGTCTTAATCATTTTTTGAAGGATAGTTTTGCTGGATATAATATTCTTTGCTGCCAGGTTTTGGTTTTTTTTTTTTTTTTTTCATACTTTAGTTATATAATCTGCCTTCTGGCCTGCTAGACTTCTTTGTGGAAATCCACTGATGATTTCATTGAGGATTCTCTATACATGATTAGACACTTTTTCTTGCTGCTTTCAATACTCTCTCTTTGTCTTTGACTTTGATAGTTTCATTGTAATGTGTCTTGGGTGGGTTTCTTTCAATTTTTTCTACCGGAGTCTTATGCTCTTTGTATTTGTATAGTCACGTGCCACATAGCGATGCTTCAGTTAATGACAGACCACAAATACAACAGTGGCCCCATAAGATTATAATGGATTATAAGCAAAAGTTTGTTTACAATGTTGAAAGAAAAGTCTGGACCCAACTAAAATGTTGAAATTACCACCAGATCTGTGTGATTTAAATAGATGAGGCTGCTCAGCAGGGATGTTCACCCACTTTGCACACTTTGGCCTGCAGTTGGTGAGAGAATGAGGGTTGAAGGCTGGGAAGGAGGGAAGTCTAGGAGACTGTCCCCACCTGACCATGCCCACCCC